>NC_089746.1:62846511-62856511 GCF_040412425.1 Macrobrachium rosenbergii | reverse complement strand
TGGAAGCCTTTGGTAGAGCCTTCTGAAATATATTGGTTCCACATGAGTGCCATTTAATCCAATAAAGGAGCATCTTCCATCTCGGATCCCAACTGCGGTGCGGTCGAGTCAAGAGGGAAGGAATGGAGAATGGGGCGAGGGTTGCAGACGATATGGGCGAGGGGCCGTTTGGAATGACCACAAGACCTTCAGTGCATCTCGTCATTTGAGCCATCCAGACGAATTGGAGGGCGCGTGCACGAGGACTTGCAGGCGAGCTTTATGTTAAAGTATTGAATGCACTAAGACAAATTCGTCCATTTTCCTTACGGGACAGACGGGTGCTGTTTTGGTTTGGGGACCGCCAAATCTATCACACAGCTATAAGCATACTTCCATTTGGTTCTTACCAATATAACACAGGGAGAAACAAACTTAAAGAGTTCTGGAGGTTACATCACCACGGAGAGTGTGGGCGTGATGATTAATAATGAACGAACGCAAGCTAAGCTACCAAGGAAGAAAAAAATTTAAAAGTCATTCTTTTACGACACACTAACCTGAACTCGTGAGTCTGGTAATCCCAAGTGCTCGGGTTTTTAAGATCAAAACAGAAACCATTTATGAAGCGTGGTGGATTTCAAGTGATTAATGAAAAGGTGATGTGATATATAAGTCGTGAATGAAGGTGGGTGATGAAAAAAAGGTCAGGGTATAGTGAAAGTCTCTCGACCTTTGGTAGCACAAGATTTATTTTTATATAAGTCAAGATATCCTTCCTTTTTTTTTGTATCTAGGAAAACATCTCCTCTCAATGTTGTAACAGAGGATTACTGTACTTTAGACCAAAGAACTAAGACAAAGCAAGTGAACAAAAGTCACACAGAGAGTGTACCTTGTCTTTCAAAGGCAAAGTTTTCTTGTGAAATTTGCTACGGAAATTGTTGAGTTCATTGATTAACTTGATTAATCCAGGTCATGATGACGGGCCAGTGTAAGGTGGTACCTAACTCTAAGGAAGACGACAGAAGATTCCACAGCATAATAGCAAAGGGGAAAAAAGTAAGTATACCTTAGTTTTACCAGACCACTGAGCTGATTAACAGCTCTCCTAGGGCTGGCCCGAAGGATTAGACTTATTTTACGTGGCTAAGAACCAATTGGTTACTTAGCAACGGGACCTACAGCTTATTGTGGAATCCGAACCACAGTATAGCGGGAAATGAATTTCTATCACCAGAAATAAATTCCTCTAACTCTTCATCAGCCGGCCGCGGGAATTGAACTCCGGCCCATCGAATGACTGTCTGAAGCTCAACCGACTCAGCCAAAGAAGGGCTAATAGCAAAGGGGGGCGGGGCGGGGGGAGTATAGTCGTTAGACAAGCCTACTAACCCTAAGTTACGGATTGAAGATTAAGTAAGTGAAGAGATAGTTTGATTTTTCATGTGGTGCCAGAGAGGAAAAATATACCTAGAAAACGGTCGAGCTATAGAGGGTCGTGGATTTATAGCCTTAGATTTATTCCTGAGAGAAAAAAGTTACAAAACCTGTCATAACAATTACACGATATTTTTAGAAATCGATTTTAGTTTTCTGTAAAAAAAAAAAACTGCTGAGATGGCTTTGTCCATCCGCACTTTTTCTGTCCGCCCTCAGATCTTAAAAGCTGCTGAGGGTAGAGGGCTGTAAATTGGTGCGTTGGTCATGCACCCTCCAATCATCAAACATACCAAATTGCAACCCTCTATCCTCAGTAGTTTTTTAAAATTTTATTTAAGATTAAATTTAGCCATGACCGTGCGTCTGGCACCGCTATGGTGCTAACAACACAGGCCACCATCGGGCCGTGGCTGAGACTTTCATGGGCCGCGGCTGAAAACTTCATGGGCCGCGGCTGAAAGTTTCATGGGCCGTGGCTGAAAGTTTCATGGGCCACGGCGGAGAGTTTCATTGGCCGTGGCTGAGAGTTTCATACAACAACGTACGTTGCACAGAAAACTCGACTGCGCCGAAGGAACTTCGGCGTATTGTTTACTTGCTTCATTTTGAAGTAACTTTATAATAACAAGTTTGAAGCAATCGGAACATCGCGAATGGAGTACTTGAAGAGAGATGGAAGGGAAATTATGAAAACGGAAAGAAATTTGCATCTACAGGATTTCTTTTAAGGACAGGACACCAAGTTAACAAAAAGCGGTATTGAATGAAAATCTGAATAGCAGAGGATGACCCAAAGGCAAACTTGGAAGATTTAAGGAGGTTTCATTCAGCCCGTATAAGCTTGATCACGAATGTGACCCTAATTATTTTTCAAAACAGTTTGAATAAACGAGTGGGCAATATTACACATGAAGCTGGCCTCATGACACAAGATAAGATGAATATTTAAAAGCTGAAGAGAACATGACCTTAGATACACACACACACACACACACATATATATATATGTATATATATATATATATATATATATATATATATATATATATATATATATATATATATATATATATATATATATATATATATAGAGAGAGAGAGAGAGAGAGAGAGAGAGAGAGAGAGAGAGAGAGAGATATACAATTTATATACAAATTACCCGCAGAAATACATACATAGCATCATTTTTAGTTTGTTATAAAGTTTAATTAATGTTTTTAATCAAATAATGCAGTTATAAAATTTAATGAATGTTTTTAATCAAATAATGCAGTCACCAAGGATAGGATGTTTTTAATCAAATAATGCAGTCACCAAGGATAGGGTGCGTTAGGTTAGGATACATCTTTATCCTTCAAACATGCATCCTCACCCAGCAAGGGTGAAGAAATACCAGCATGTTTGGGAAGTGTGGCAAATTCGAGGTTAATTTAGGGTATAGGTAATGTTAGTCTGAAATGGCTATAGTAGCTTAGCTTTCATAACATCCAAACATTACCTTATGGTTAAGCCCCCAACCCCCTTTCTTTTGCCTTGTTTTCATCAGGCCTGCGTTGGGAAATGACCATAATTTTCCAACCCAATTGGCTTTGCTCTTACAAAAATTACTTGAAATAATCCAGTTTGACCAATTTGCCATGGCGTTTGTAGCGAAATTGAGTGTCCCGAAGAGGGTAAGAATGACAGAAGTTTTGGGGAGGGGGCAAATCTAAATCTATGGTTGGTTCTATGTATGTAATGTGGAGGAGAGGAATTCCGGTTCAAATTTGATGGTTGACAATGATGTGAGACGGTATGGCGTGCATGGGGGTAAAAGAAAATGGAATTTTGCGGAAAAGTTCTCGGAAAAGGACCTAATTGTTGGGAATACTGGATTCAAGAAAATTACATTTGTAAGTATACTTGAGTTGGAGAAGATTGTAAGGAAATGAACTTGTTAGTCTATAATAAGAGGGTGAGTTGGTGCATGTAATGTTCACGAGACGAGTGGCTGGAGGTATAATGAATCATTACCTGGTTAAAGCAAAATGGAAAGTATTACAGTTCTAGTTGGAGAGTAAGGTTCAGAGCACAGGTAAGTTTGTTAGTATAGAAATGAGGATAGTTTGTAAGGAAAATAATGGAAGAATTGCAGGTTATATACTGGAATTGAAAGGGTTCCTGAGGATTAATGTATGCAGTTATTAAAGAGGTAAATGGTAGAATAATGAAATGAAAGGTTCAGTGAAGGAAGAAAGAAGGTTATATAAGTTCAGTTGTAGGAAGCAAGAGATGAATGTCTGGTTTACAAAAGGACGAAGAAAGTGAGAGAAAAATGTCAGGAAGTTAAGCAACCAGACAGTGCTGTTGTATTCAGAGAAATATAATATCCATCATTTGTAGTGCTTTGAAACTCATTTCGTCTGGATGTGATAAACATTTTGTCAACTTGTTTGTGATTTGATAGAGCTATAGAGATACTCATGCCGACACCATCTGTTGGCACGTCTTTTGAATATTAATGTAGAATAATAACAAAGCAAAAGGGACTCGTGTTCATCAAATGATATTCTGGATATTGAACGTGAAACCACTCGGCAGCCTATCAACAAGTTTCGACGCCAGATTTGGGATAGCTTGAGACCTCTTGTATGAAGTTGATTTAGAAGCATTTTACGCTTGCATATTTTTTCATGGTAAGCCTTCAAGTTTAAGCCTAGGCTAGCGTAGCATAATTTTCGAAACTTTATGAATATTTTGGTGTTTGTACTGGGTATTCTTATGTAAGTGTGTGTATTCCTTTCTTTTTATTCACTAAATCTTTACGGGAAACCTCATTTGTATTCACTGGCATTTACTGTAAACATCTGTTTGGGACTGTTTTCTAGGTTGCTATTTTGGGAAAAGGGTCTCTCTCTCTCTCTCTCTCTCTCTCTCTCTCTCTCTCTCTCTCTCTCTCTCTCTCTCTCTCTCTCTCTCTCTCTCTCTCTCTGTTCTGATTGCCCTGCCGTGAATACGGCTCAGATCTGACCGGGATGCTAAAAATGGTTGAAGCCATGGATAAAATTTTTCACCATTTTTAAAGATTTTTGCAAAATTTTGTCGGCAGTTTGTATGGATGGCAGCAATTAGGCGTGAGGCTATGATAGGTTAAATTCACAGACGTTAGTGAAAGCTTGAGTAATACAGCATTTTAGTACATTTGTTATGAATGCAGTAGCATGTACATGCTTCGACCCATCGTGAGTTCATCATTCCCGGATGTATTACTTGAATTATGCTCTCATGCCTGTATTTTGTACTATGTAGTACAGTTTAAAGTTAGAGGATCTTCTCACGTCACGTTTCTAAATGAATCTGTTTCCTCATATATATATATATATATATATATATATATATATATATATATATATATATATATTAATATATATATACATACATACATACATACATACATACATACATACATACATACATACATACATACATACATACACACACACACACACACATACACATACATACACACAACCTGTTAGACTTTGAATTTATAATTCCTTGACACCGGTGTTCTTCCCCTCCAAAAACGTGCAATTAGAGAGATGTTGTTTGAGAAGAATGCAGTCATGTGCGATGGAGTATTGTAAAGAGCTGCTAAATACACACGATAAACGAGAGAGAGAGTGAGAGAGAGAGAACAGTAAATTATGAAATTCTTGGGTGAGGTGGTAATTGTGTGAAATGTAGCTGGTGGGGATGACAGTAAATATTACATGGCAGTATCATTACGTAATCTACCTCGAATAACCACGATGCCTTGTTTGAAAAGGCTAGAAAATAACATATTTTATGGAGAAAACGTGGACAGATGTCAAGAAAATGTGTGAAAAGTAACATGCAGTCGTTTTAGTGATTTACTGAGGGATGTGATTGCAACTCCACGTCACCATAAACAATTAAACACTTACAGTAAAATCTTTACAGCTGAAGATGCAAGAACTGACTATAATTAAATCAACCAAGAAACAGATGCTTAAATTTAACAAAAATAGAACCATTATAATAATCACAGCATCAAGAATTGCAGACTCCATCAGAATGATCAATAAAAACTCAAGATGTGATAGCATTAACCTGACAGTTATCCAGGTTACCGTAAATACTCTTTCCCCATATTTCGCAACGGAATTTTCTGTGCAAAAGACTTCCAAGTCATTGTATGTTAAAAACCAGTTGAAATATCTGGAAATCATAACCAGTCAGGTCAAGATTCATTACTTGAAAATAGTGTGATACTTTCACTGAAGTTTTTTTAATTCGTATTTATTGTCGGTATTCTCTAAATGTACTTCTATTAGTTTTTGTGGGATGGGGGATAAAAGATGACATGAGACATTTATTATTGAAGTAATTTTTAGATCGTTTTAGAAACGATGTAACTCCCTAATAATAAAATGTTTCCCAAAGACAATCGGCAAAGCAAATTAGTTATTACAAGATTTGTTTTTTGACATTAGGTAGTGTGTAACCTGGAAAAAATTGTGAGAAGGTTCCTGTTGCGTGATCAAGATCTGAGGGCGAAAGCAAAACCCATCACCACCTGTAAATAATAATAATAATAATAATAATAATAATAATAATAATAATAATAATAATAATAATTAGAACAGGTTGAGAATCCATTCTCAACGAGGAGACGTATTCGTTTAAAAGTAAAAAGAGAAAAATTCCCTAAGAACCTGGACTGGGCCGTGTCAAACTTTACTACCAGAAGAAAGTCAGTATACTAGGGGCCCCTGTTAAATTCCAAGAATTTAAACCAATACCATGGTTGAAAATTAGACAGGTGGAATGGATTAAGACAAGGTAAAGAATCAAGGACATAATTTTTTCAACAAGGGTGAATAGGGACAAAGGTCATATAGAACTGAAATGAAAAAGAAGAACACTGGAGTGGTTCAAGTGGGGAAATCTCGAGAATATTTCATGGACGTATTTGCTTTATCTTGGAAGAGGGAAATTTCTGTGAAATATACTAGGTTTGCTCCTAATTCAAAAGATGACTCTTCACCCGTAATGATGACGACAAGAGGCTGTTAAAGAGGTTGGCGAGGTGAAAGGGAAAAGGCAGCTGAATTTTGATGAAGATTAGAGTGTGATAGGGAAGTTCCATGTTGGTTGGCGATCTGAAAATGTATTAGTTCATCACAACAGAAAAGCGAGGGAGAGCAAAGTGTCAGCCGAGTTTGGTTTTAAGATGGAAAGGTAAGCCGCGGGGGGGACTCTCTCCCACGCAGAGCTTGATTTTTTTTTTTCACCGTCGTTTTTCAACGATTTTCTTGCTTAAGAAATGAGGTGCATTTAGCTATACATTTTTCTTTCTCTTTTCAAGTCAAATTGCTCTTTATCATTTTTGTTTGGTGTTTCATTTATTTTTCCAAAATAATTATTCTTACGTACGATGTGATGTATTATAAAACGAAATATGAATATGGAAAATAATAGTTCTTATTCTGTATCATTTTCAGGAGTATAAATAACGCCTTGCAGGAGTGAAGTCTCTCTCTCTCTCTCTCTCTCTCTCTCTCTCTCTCTCTCTCTCTCTCTCTCTCTCTCTCTCTATATATATATATATATATATATATATATATATATATATATATATATATATATATATATATATATATATATATATATATATATGGATGTATGTGTGCGTGTGTGTTCCAGCATAACTCTGAACTGCATTGAGCAATTTCAACCAAACTTGGTATACATATGACTTACTATCTGGAAAAGAATACTGTGGGGGTAAGACATCACTTGCACCGAAGGGTGTTCGGGGTGGGAAGGGCTTCCTTGAAATGGGGCTGGTTCTGCCTGTAGACTTAGTAACTAAATAAACTGTAAGGGTTTAGCATACCTCATTTCGATACACATATGACTTACTGTCTAGAAAAGAATACTGTGGTTGTAAGACTTCACTGGCACCAAAGTGGCGGGGGGTGACGTGTAAAAATAACCGAAAACGACAGATATCAGTGCCTAATCTGTAGTTTTTGAGGTTGCTGAGATGAACAGTTACACTCCCGATGCCCTCTAAGTCCAAGTTCAGTCCCGATGAGAATAAGGTGGTGAGAGGGGGGCGAAATATAAAATGTCAAAAATGTTGGGCAATGTAATTGAAGCAACTATCTTAACAGGAAAGGGAGAGAGTGAGAGAGAGAGCAAGAGAGAGAGAGTAGAGGGGTTGTTAGGGAGGAGAGAGAGAAAATTTATCGGTTGTCATTCAGACTTTTCTTGGGCAGCGCCAGGTTGGTCAGCTATATATATATATATATATATATATATATATATATATATATATATATATATATATATATATATATATATATATATATATATTATATATGTGTGTGTGTGTTATGTAGAACTTCCATGTATGTATTGATCCCCTGAAATCTACAACTTCCTATAGTATCCAACTTTATGGATAGGCTACGTCTCTTGTTACATAATCCATTTCAGTTGTTATACGTAATATGGACCTCAGCCACGAGAATGCAATTCTGAGAGCAAAACATTCGGCTACCAAGAAGAGTTAGAGCTTATTCTTGTTTTTATGCTTGCTGCCATTCACGAGATCACATAAAGCACAGAAGCCTGAATGACGCAACGCCTACCATGGAAATATAGTGGAATAAGTTTTGCTGATGGCGGTCAATAACGAAATATGACTACTGGGGCCGTTGCACTTTTTAAATTCTGCCTTTCCTAACTTTGTGAACATTTTTTGTTAATAGTTCTCATAATGTCAATTTTAATTTTGATCATATAACTAGTATCTTCATTGCTTTCCCTTATCCAGATTTAGAGTTTTTTTAGTGGAAAATCCAAATATATTAGTCAGTCGAGAAGTGCGCGGCTGTGTTATTTACTTAGATCGGGTGAATGTGAACTGTAGATTCCATATATTTTGATTAGTAGGAGAAAATGCACAAAATCATGCAATAATATGTGTCTGTTTCGTGGTGATTTTTGTTCTGAAGCACTCTTCCTCTTAACCCCATAGTGCACAAAGAGAGTGTTTGCCTTTCGTTTCCAAATGTGAAATTTACTTACATTTACGCTGAATATTTTCATAATAAATTTCAAATTATTCAGTGTACTGTAAGTGTATTTTCTTTTTACAGCATCATTTTAAAAAAAATCCTTATAAATAACATTACAGTCCTTAGCAGAGCATCAAAGTAGTATATAAATATGGAATGGGTTATTTTTTATGGACCAGACAAGGGAGGAATAAACTGTCAAATCAATAAACGTAAATACTCAGTTGTGTTCAGCAGAATAATGCTCGTCTGGTAAACCTGATTGGAAAATGACGGAATTTTTAGTGCCATAGAATAATAACAAGATTAAATCGCGTTGTCTCTAGATATCTGCACAAGTACACCTCAGCAGTGGAAATAATATTAATCTGAGGTCAGGAACAAATTCCCATGATCCAGTATCGTACAAGATGTTGAAAGTAGATTGAAAATAATAAAAAAGTATCATCGGTAACCATGTTTTTCCATGTTTTGCTAAGCCAATATTTGGTTTGACCGAGAACAGTTAGTCTTCTTCTGAATCCTAACCACAAACGTGATCACCACCGTTGTAGTAAAAATAGTTAAATATTCTGTTCGATTTTTATTGCTTTGTTTGTATGTTAATATAAGTGGGTCTTCATTTTGAGATTGTCTTTGTGTTGCATGTCGTTTGCTTCAGAATGAAATAGACGAAAGATCTTTCGTTTGCTTCAGAATGAAATAGACGTAAGATCTTTCGTTTGCTTTTGAATGAAATGGACGAAAGATCTTTCGTTTGCTTCAGAATGAAATAGACGAAAGATCTTGCACTCTGTCATGTAAGTCTCCTGAAGGTCAAAAACTTAGATTATTTTTATGGATATAAATATGCAGAGAGAAGTAAAAGTAGTAAAGGGTAAGATTAAAAAAAAAGAGCTTAAAGAAAAAAAATTTTCATGAAATCCACTTTCAAGACTTAAGTAAAATTCCTGTAAGGACACTAAAATTGGATGAATAACGCAGTCAGGGATAAATTGATTGAAGTAAAGGTCACATGTATTGAAAATATAAAGGTACCATTTAGTAAGTACTTAAGAAAAAAAAAAAAGACTTACATACTGGAATAAAAAAAATATAGTACTCGATGCAAATACGAATATCAAAAAGATTAATGAAGAGATGGATGTTAGAAGACAATGTCCAAATAAAGAGGTGCTGCAGTGTATGTATATTGTTAATGTCCGGTCGTATTTATACAGAGCCACGCGTATTATTTCATGATTTTTTCAATTTAGAAATACGTTATCTTCATGCTAACTAGTTGGAATTTTTTTATTTTTTTATTAAACCTTCCATTCCAAAGCAGGGTCTGATTTCTTTTCATACCATCCCCATTTCTGATGAGATATAGATTTTCTGCTATGTACGTCACTCCCGCCTGAGACTCTCTCTCTCTCTCTCTCTCTCTCTCTCTCTCTCTCTCTCTCTGTTTGTTTATCGAGGAGACTTTTTGTTTTTCTTTTAGC
>NC_089746.1:62819011-62841511 GCF_040412425.1 Macrobrachium rosenbergii | reverse complement strand
TATTATTTCCAAAAATCCCATACAGTCTGCAGTAATATAACTGACAAAGGAAACTAACTAGCGTAAATTGAAGCCTGTCTATACACTCTTGACCTCATTTTGCACAAGATGTTTGAAGGAGTTTTAAATGCGAAACAAAAGAGTCTCAGTTATCCTCGTTAACGTGCTCTGCAGCTCCTTGGTTTATCCCGTTACGTGAGTTAATCCTAGACTGCTGTTCCTCGCCTGAAGACCCATCTTAGAAGTGATGACCTTTTTATGCAATTCATTGTTATATACCCCTCAACTGTTCTGAGTAAAACCAAGCCGTCATTGTAATCCTTTGTTCCACTGTACATAGTTTCTTGAAAGTCCCTTAGAGTGAAGGTACAAGATCTTGCCCTTTGTTGTTTCAATTTTATATAATATATATATGTGTAT
This sequence comes from Macrobrachium rosenbergii, assembly GCF_040412425.1. NCBI lineage: Eukaryota > Metazoa > Arthropoda > Malacostraca > Decapoda > Palaemonidae > Macrobrachium > Macrobrachium rosenbergii. Next base: position 62,841,091 of record NC_089746.1, on the reverse strand, counting down.
ACAGTATATATATATATATATATATATGTATATATATATATATATATATATATATATATATATATATATATATGTATATATATATATATCATTATGTTGTTTATATAAGTTCATATATTCAACATGAATCTGTGCTCCTGAATAGGGGTGGCTCTAGAGAAAAGACAACACAGTGGTCACGGCTACATTCACATACAGTATAATCTGCCTGTGCATAAAACTCCCAAAAAATGAGCTGCTTCGTACACTTCCACTGAAGGCCCATGAACAGTGTTGATTTTCCCCACACATGATGTGCCGTTCAGTTCTGTCTTTAAACACTCCAGCACTTTTTTTCAGTTACTCTTTCCTCCTTCAGTGCAACACTTTTCGAGGCATTCCTCTCTTCCTCCCTCCTAACACTCATGAATTTTACACTTTTATTTTTACCAACTCATTGTCCTTCACCTTTATAAGAGCAAACCATCTCAAACACTAAGCCCATCGTATCACATGCAGTTACCACTTTACTATTTTATCATTACCTTTCCCATCTTTTCAGTTCTGGTCTATGTTATCGTTCATCGTTTATATCTGCACTTGATATCTTCTTCTTTTCTTTTTCAAATGACTCGGTTCTTCAGTCCGCCTTGGTTTTTATTTATTTATTTATTTTTTTTTTTTGTATTCCTACCCCCATATCTCATAACCAGTCCTTGTTGGTCATCTGATCCTATTTTAAAGTCTTATACAAATGCGTGTGTGTATAGGCTATATATATATATATATATATATATATATATATATATATATATATATATATATATATATATATATATATATATAGATAGATATATAGATAGATAGATATATATATATATATATATATATATATATTCAGATGTATTATATATATACATATATATATATACTTATATTTATATGTATATATGTTTATATATATATAAATAAATATAAATAATGTATATATATAAAACGTTCAAAATTGTACCCCATTTGACATAGCTGAATTTTTTTAAATATAGAGAATTTCCACTGGAGAATTACTTTCATACGAAGTCTCAAATATTGTGTGAATCCTTCCCGACTTATGTTACTTAAGTATTTGTCCACATGTTTGTTTACGTGTTTATTTGTTGTAGCTTTTTGTTTTTGATTCCCATGACCTGGTTCCAAGGTACGTTTACTCTGTTTGGCAAGTTCAAATAGAGTTAGTTGGTTTAATGTTCTTTTTCAGGGTCCCTGTCGATGTTTTTATTGACGTGCATACTATTGAGAATAGAAGTATATGCAGTTGTACGCAACTAAGTATTTTGAAACCGATGATTTAGCCTTCAGGTCACATATTTTTCATCTTTTTAGTTTTCTGTAAAAGAAAACTATCGAGATGGCTATTTGTCTGTCCGTCCGCACTTTCCCTGTCCGCCCTCAGAACTTAAAAACTACTGAGGCTAGAGGGCTGCAGATTGGTATGTTGATCATCCACCCTCCAGCCATCAAACATACCAAATTGCAGCCCTCCAGCCTCAGTAGTTTTTATTTGATTTAAAGTTAAATGTAGCCATGATCGTGCGTCTGGTGGCACTACTGTAGGTGGCAACAGCACAGGCCACCACCGGGCCGTGGATGAAATTTTCGTGGGCCGCGGCTGGGAGTTTCATACAGCATTATACGTTTTGTGTTTCTTGTGTGTAGCTTCTCTGTGTACGAGACCATGCACGGTGGAGGTTTTTTTCTGCATAATTTCTTCTGCCCCTCCAATGAATTTGTCAAAAGTATGGATGTGTGGTAATATGTAATATGCAGTGTATATTATGCTGTTTGCTGAGCACACATATACAATTTGTTATAAAGGGGTTTGTTGTTAGGATCATATGCAATGTCAGTCGGCTTCACGATGATTACAGAGTTTTGGCTACATGAAAGCTGCAGAATCGACTACGTTATTGTGTCTAGGTGAAGGCCGATATGACAAGGAACGTGAAAAAAGAAAAATGCTAGAGTGAAAAAAATGTTTGAACCTAACGACAAAAAAAAAAACACTGCACTAAGTAATTCAGGGATTGCCCTATGTACTAACTCCTGTGTCTCGTGGTGAACAGGGCAATTGAACATTTAAAGATTTGGTGTTATAGGTCATTGAAAATGGCGAGCTTTCCATTCGTCGCATATTTCACTTCCTTGGCATTCGGCGTCATAAGACAAACATCAGTTGTAGAGTGTAGATTATTTTTCTAAAAGATGGATAGGAAGATCAATAGCCACATTAACATGCCATTGGAGAAATGGCTTCTGGTATTAACATTCTTCTTTCGTTTTGAAGTTTGGTGTTAGAAGATAAATTCTCTCTTTTTTTTCATTGATACCATTTTAACTTTCTCACGTGACATATCTTTCCCTTTTACCAAAACTATTCATCATATTTGCAAAGAGGCGAATTTAACGTAATTGTTTTCTGTTTCCAGGTACGCTATTGATCCTGTCACCATGCAACAGTTGCGATGCACAGATCGTAAGTTATTTAGATTACCTGTACAAACATGGTCATGTGCAAATGTGTAGGTATATTGGACATACGTTTACAAACACGGTCATCTGCAAATGTGTAGGTATACTGGGCAAAGAATTATTTCTTTGACATTGCTTCCAGTGCATCCTCTGGAGGTTGTGAAATAGTTGAGAGAGAGAGAGAGAGAGACAGACAGACAGAGAGAGAGAGAGGTCCTTTTTTGGATAGCAAGCATTCAGAAATTCTTAAGAGAATAAAACAGTTACTCATTCAGTTCCTCCACGCGTTTGTAGACTAAATTGAACAAACACTTCTGCTGTGTAGTTCAGATTGAATGTAAACTGGCGAATGCGTTTGCATGCATTAGCCTTCGTTTACTTGCTTTGGGGCCCTTGTTCTGTTCTAACTTGTTAATTGGTTTCTCCAATAAAAATATACCGAGTTCATATTCCTTCCTTGGTTATTTTCCCTTTCGGCTAACAAGTTTTGTGTTAAGCTTCGTGTTTGAGGATAACCTATTTGATGTCCGCCTTATGAGGCAGTGATAAGAACGTGAATGGCCTGGATGGGAGAAATGTGTGTTTTCAAAACATTTTAACAGAAGTTAGTGAAAAGAACATTATGAATATATATATATATATATATATATATATATATATATATATATATATATATATATATATATATATATATATATATATATATATATATATATACTAAGAGGACCTCGTTCAAACTGGATGGTATCTAATGGAGTATTTATTCAGAAAAAGTTACAAGCTTTCTTGGACATACATACTTGATAATGAGGACTGTTTGTCCAAGGAAGCTTGGTGTAACTTTTTCTGGATAAATACTCCATTATATACCATCCAGTTTGAATGAGGTCCTGTTAGTAATTCTACTAATGCACAGAACAACAATTGTGTATGTGATAAAGTTTATATATATATATATATATATATATATATATATATATATATATATATATATATATATATATATATATATATATATATATGTATATATATATATATATATATATATATAAATATATATATATATATATATATATATATATATATATATATTAAAAATAGTTTCTGGGAGTTGAGAGAGGAGGCATGGCACAGCAGACTAAGCACTTGACCAGTAACCTGAGCCATATTGACTGATACTCGGTTTGGTGCCTTAATAACCAAATAACCAACCCCCCCCTTAAAAAAAAGTATTGTTTCCTCATTCTGAAACGTGTGTACTTACAACTTGTCCAGATTCGTTCATACTTATTACTTGCATAACCATGTATATAAGTACTTAGAATAGCATTCGTAATTTGTCTTGTAAGAATCCATGCAAAATGCTGTAAGACAACCTGTTAAAGTACTGCAGACATCACGAACTGATTTAGTCCATTTAAAAAGTATACACTGAGTCTTGAAGCAAAACAGCATTGATTCTGGTACTGCTGTATTAGAGAAAGCAAAACCCTCATTTGGTCCAAAAACAAGTTTCTGTCAGTTTTAGGTAATAGGAGACAAAATTAGCAGAATCCTTTGTAAATTTAGTAATTGAGCTTGTTTTGACAGGTATAAGCTATGCAGATATCACCTTGGGATATTTATGCCTTTAGTAATAATAATAATAATAATAATGTTTTAATAATAATAATGTTTTGAAAATTTTTACTACGTTTGGATTGAATAATGAGACTTATTCGTGGTTGTAAAGGTTGACTCCTACTCTTGATGGGAAGAAGTTACCACCTGTCTTGGAATGTTAAATATAATGTAGGCTTTTTTTCAGAGCAGCTTTCCCTTCATTATATTAGAGAATCGGGACCAAGAAAAAAAGTTAAGTATACCTTAGTTTTACCAGACCACTGAGCTGATTAACAGCTCTCCTAGGGCTGGCCCGAAGGATTAGACTTATTTTACGTGGCTAAGAACCAATTGGTTACTTAGCAACGGGACCTACAGCTTATTGTGGAATCCGAACCACATTATGCCGAGAAATGAATTTCTATCACCAGAAATAAATTCCTCTAACTCTTCATCAGCCGGCTGCAGGAATTGAACTCCGGCCCATCGAATGACGGTCTGAAGCTCAACCGACTCGGCCAACAAAGGGCTAAATAAGGGTAGTATAGCCATGACTCTAAGGTTTATGAGGTGTCACTTTGAAAGTGTCAGATGGTTCAGTTGCAGGAGATTTTCCCCGTTGAGACCCTTACTTCCTTCCCCTCAAATGAATTAGAATGTTTTGAACATGGATTTTGAACTTTTCTTCTGCTGTGAACACAGGAAGGTACAGGTAGGGTTGAGGCTCATGTTCTAATCCAATAGTGGCAATCGTGGTAGAAGCCAGTCACCTAATAATGCTTTCTTTATAGCCTCTTATTAACCACCATCTTGCTGACCAACAACTCTAGTTCCCTTTTTCCACTGTCTTAAGCATTAAATGTCTGGAAGTGTCCAGTGCTTAGCTTAATACCCAAATCAAGTTCAGCGATGCTTTGATTTAATTATGTATTAATGTTCATTATCCATTCCCGTAGGCAGAATTGTATCAAGACTGAGCCTATAGATTTTATGAAAGGGCAGTTTCTTTGTAGAAGATTCCACTTTATCAGCAAAGTATATTTTTCTATTCATGTTGTTGGTGGCGATTCAGCCCCATATTTCTTCTGACTTCACCTCTCTCTCTCTCTCTCTCTCTCTCTCTCTCTCTCTCTCTCTCTCAAATTGTATTGCTCTTTGTTCATCGATCAGCTCTTGCGTTACCTGTATGGGAGACACAGTCGCTGTTTATTTCATTTTCTCTTTTTGTATCGAGTGCTTCCATTTTTTTCCGTGAAAATGTAATCGAGCCTCTTGCTTTTCTCATTCATAGTAATGTAGGTCGATTGTTGTCTGCATTTAATTTATAATTTTTAAAGAGGAGAGAAGAATTAGCTTTAATTATTTATCAAGGAAGAATCTTGACGAGGTAAAAAATTGCTGAGAGGAATCCTTAATTCTCTGAAAGAGACATTTAACCAGTCGTTTTAAAGGAAAAATATACATGTCATTACTGATATTTGTTAAGTTCTTTTCTTGGGTATTATTTTTACTCATTTTCTGCCGCATACAATTATTATGTTCCAGAGGTTTTGTTGCGAAGGCGACGTCAATCACGTTTTATGACTGCTTACCCACTGCGTTCTTTAGTATTTCATTATGCAGTGTCTCGAAGCCTCTCCATAGGAAAGTTGGCAGTAAAAACCACCATTATGAGAAACGAAGTAAATATCCGTGTGTTCAATTCATCAGGCTGCGATCAATGCGTTGTGAATATTTATAGAAGCTCCTTTTATTAAAGTACCCAACGACATACATTTAGTAAGGCGGGTGGGTGTTTGCTCTTGTGGCGGAACGATTAAAGGTGCTATGGGCGTTGCTAATCGTTACACCGCTTGTATTAAAGAGCGATTTAATCCGGTGTTTTTCTTTTTTCTGTCATGTTTCTTTCCTGCATTTGGTCGTTTTTCTCATTCTGGCGGTGGGATTCTTGTCGTCGGGATGATTGTGCAATGATGTTGACAATTCCATCTTTATCCGTTTGACTTAAAGGCAGTGAAAAGATCAGTCGCTACACGATAGGAATATGATTCATTGGAATTTGACCCAGCTGAACATTGCAAGGCGTTGATGTCTTTTTGTAATTGTTTTCGTGCATATTATTCACAACTTTTCTAGCAAGCGTCTCTCTCTCTCTCTCTCTCTCTCTCTCTCTCTCTCTCTCTCTCTCTCTCTCTCTCTCTCTCTCTCTCTCTCTTTGTCGAGCCTGGAAACGTGCGGAGGCGGCTTTTTCATTTTACTGAGGGGAACTTGTTCAGGATTTGATTTCTACCACGTCAGTTGCGTCAGCGTTGATAGTTTTTAGATTAAATCTTACATATTCTAGCAGTGTTTTAGAACAGCGTATGAGAACCCTTTGTACTAATTACTTTCAGAGTAATAGAGAGAGAGAGAGTAAGAAACACTTTCAGGGTAACAGAGAGAGTAGGAAACACTTTCAGAATAAGAGAGAGAGAGAGAAAGAAACACTTTCAGAGTAAGAAGTGAGAGTAAGAAACACTTTCAGAGTAAGAGATAGAGTAAGAAACACTTTCAGAGTAAGAGAGAGAATAAGAAACACTTTCAGAGTAAGAGAGAGTAAGAAACAATTTCAGAGTAGGAGAGAGAGTGAGAAGCTTACTGTTGACATGGGCATTATTTGCTTGTTTGTAAATTGAATTGGAATCTTAAAGCGTTTATGACTGGATCTAGTATCTTAAACGTTTTATAAATATCAGCCAAATAGTGCTGGTTAATGTCTCTGGCCAGTTATTCTTTTCTTTTAATTAATTTTACGTTATGAAACGAATTTTCTCTCTCTCTCTCTCTCTCTCTCTCTCTCTCTCTCTCTCTCTCTCTCTCTCTCTCTCTCTCTCTCTCTCTCTCAAGAGCAAGCGAGGGTCTGGGTTCTGTTAATTGTGACGTGGATATCGATTCAGAGCGCGCCGTTGGAATGTCTTTTGTTTTTAAAATTCTTGAGGAGAAATGTTTGTAAAAAATTCCAACAGACTTTATGAAGGAATTATAGAATTTTAATTACGAAATGGCAACGGTTTTGACACAGAGCCTGACACACACACACTTAGTTGCCAAAGGCTTCGGAAGGGAATGTCATCGCTCTCAATTATGATTATTTTCGAGGGGAGGACTAACAACCACATGGAATGTCACAGAAGGGCACTCTTACCAACTATCAGATCCCCCCCCCCTCCTGAAGGGGGCTAGTTCCGTCAGTGCACCGTGTAGGCATTAAAGTTCTTTGCAGCGTCCCTTAGGCTCGTAGCTGGAACCCCTTTCGTTTCTTTTACTGTACCTCCGTTCATATTCTCTTTCTTCCATCTTGCTTTCCTCAACCCTCTGATAACAATTTATTCGTAGTGCAACTGCGATGTTTTCCTCCTGTTACACCTTTGAAACCTGTTTACTGTCAATTTCCTTTTCAGCGGTGAATGGCCTCATAGGTCGCAGCGCTTTGCCTTGTTCCTAGATTCCATATTCTATTCAGTTCCAACCATCAGATCTCAAAACATGGCTAATTCAAGTTGATGTCGCCTTGACGTTTTTAGTAGCCTTGGTGCTCTAGTTCAAAGCTTCAGGTTCGAAATTTAGTGGCGAAACGGTAATAAATTTCCTTTCTGGTTGTATTTTGAGAAGGAATGACAGTGTGCCTTTAAAGTGTTATGAAGTGCAACATTCTCAGCTTTCTGTGTCTAGGTCTTAGATATCAGAATGTCTCGGGTAAGGGTATGGTTGTTATGTATGTATCTGTCTCGTTGATTTAGGGAGCTAAGGTTATTTTCATGCGGCGATCTCGAAAAAGAATTGGGAAACCATCTGTAAGAAATTTAACTCGGTTACCTTAATTTGCATTTTGTGTCGAGGGACTCTTCAACAAATCAAAACAAAAATAGCATAAATAAATAAATGAAATAGCACAGAAGTCCCGAAACAAATGTATCTTAACGACGAAATAGAAAATCGCACCAACAAAATTAGGCTTGATATGTCGAAAGTCTGCAAATCCAATAACTGGTTGTTTTTCGCTTACTGAGAACCATGGTATATAAAAAAACAGAATGTTTAACAAAGTCTGCAAATCCAATAACTGGTTGTTTTTCGTGATGAGAACCATCATATATAACAACCGAATACTGAATGCTTGTGATGAAATTCATTGGAACACACTGAGTGCTGTATATGCTAAAGACTAGCGGAACTCAAAAGAGCAGATATTCGGATTATGGGAAACTCGGGGCTCTTCGTTCATTTGAGAGATTCTGGACAGCCTACACTAAAGTAAGTTTTCCGTATTTTGCGCTTGCCCATGTTATAGGAAAATACTGGAAGCAGTCGACCAAAAACTTTGTTGTAGAATGGTCTAAAGAAATGTCAGTAAGGAGGGTGAAGGAACCGAATTTATTTATGTAGGTATTTGAGAGCTAATGTATTAGATGATGGTAATCTGAGTTTATCACTGAATAGATGAAGGCAGGTTGCATGACCTCCCCCAAAGTTAAAAAAAAAAAAAAAAAAATGTGTGTATGGAAGTAAAAGTTAAAAATATTGCATGACCTTCCCCAAAGTTAAAAAAAAAAAAAAAAAAGTGTGTGTATGGAAGTAAAAGTTAAAAATATTGCATGACCTTCCCCAAAGTTAAAAAAAAAAATAGATGTGTATGGAAGTAAAAGTTAAAAATATTGCATGACCTCCCCCAAAGTTAAAAAATGTTAAAAAAAGTTAAAAAAATATTGCATGACCTCCCCCAAAATAAAAAAATAAAAAGTGTGTATGGAATTAAAGGTTAAAAATATTGCTCAGGCTAACTCTAATGAAATATTGAGATGTGCTTGGGGAACGTTAATGGAAAAACCTTTTTAAATAAATTGTTCATAAATTATGTAGGGATTTTGAAGAGTTGAAAGCTGAAAATATATCTATATAATGATATGATAAAAGGATTAGTTTATGTGAAAGCATAATTCAGGGTCTTTTTAGGTCGCTGACCACATTGAGAGAAAGAAGGACATTACATTGGTTAACAACTTTGTTTATTTTGGAATGTTTTTGTGAGAAAGGAGAGGGAGTTTGGTGTTGGCTGTATGGAATGTACAACCTTGCATTGCCCAGCCCTTGTCGAGGAAATTTTGAAAGTTTTATGACCCATTGGGTCTTTGTTCGTGGTACCTGTCGACTGACTGATTGGTTACTATCACACAGTTAACGTAGGACTTGCTTGCACATAGAAGGGTTGCATTTTTGGGGACTGGAACCCTCCTCGAGTGGTGCCTCGTCTTCCTCACCTTCCCTCTTGTCTTGCCCAGAAGGTAGCCCTCTGCAGTAAGGCTAGCAAGTCCTCTCATGTAGGTCTCTATTCTTTGAAGATTAATTATGAGCATTCTTATAAAGGACCTGGTTTCCTTGCTTGTAACCTATCCCTGGTTCATGAGTTTTCTTATGACCAGATGCCCACTTTGTCATCTTGGACTCTCCGTTCTGCTTGTATAGCTCCAGAGGTGTGGAAGGCAGTATTCATGTTTCCTAGAACTTCAAATCATTTTAAATTGGACTTAGACTTTCATGGACATGTCAGTGCGTACTTTCACTGGCATGACCACTGTCTTATGGGTTTTAGTATTCCAGATCATCCACAGTGTGGAACAGTCAAAGACTATTCCTGGTCTAGTATTGTTAAGTACAGAAACGATAGCGTACATGCCTGTGCACTAGCAGTTCTGGCTAGTCTAGTACTGTTGCTGGTCAAGGATGGAAGGCCAAGGATATATTGATCATACTCGTTCTCCCTTGATGACCCCTGACATGACAGTTTCTTCTGGTCAGTCATCATCATAACCATTCAGGTAACTATGGGGTGGAATGGGCACATCTCTCCGCCCCTTTGGTGGAGGATCCTTCCTGCTCTTTACTGGACCACGTAAGGTTCAAGAATAGCGTGCTTATGGAGATACATCAGGCTGAGTTGCTGAGACTTACCTGTGAGCCATAATATTAATACTTGAGCATAATGGCCTTGGGAAAGCAATCAGGGCTCCTACTTGGCACCCATTATCCTCCATCAGTCATGTAGTGCTTGGACAGGAGACACTACTTCTTTTTCACCAGCCCTATCCTAGCTTGCTGTTGGAGCTTGAGGGGGCCTGTTTCCCTTGAACTCCGGACCAAAGAATTTTCTATCCTCCCATTGTTCCTCTTAGCTGTTTCTTCTGCTTCTCCCTGCTGCATGGGAGGTGCTGCTATGTCTCTAATGGGCCTTTGCCAGTTTCAGACTCAGTTCTGGCCTGCATTTTTGGAAGTCCGTTACCATTTAGAATCTGTGTTGGATGTTGACCAAACCCAAACCTGCCTGAGCAGGGCTCTTGTACTTTGGCCACTAATTATTGATTACTGTCTTGAAAAAGGAAATTATTTATTCCCCTTTGTTTTGCCCTGGAAGATTTCTTGCATTACCCTGGGAATTAAAGGACTGTTAGTGTCCCTCCCCTGAGTGATTGTGATGTTATGATCTTCTCTTTCCTGTCTGCTCTTGTAACTGGGAGGTACTTCTCGATCATCTCGATTTCTGGAGAATCATAGTGATACCTAATTTGTACATTCCTAACTGTAGGATTCCTGCTAGTCTCGAGATCCTAACCTCCTCTGAAGGACCTCTCTATTTTGCCCTGAGAGTTTTTTTCGTAATTTTGGCCTGGGTTCTGATTCCTTGAGGTCTCTCTTGTTAAGGAGCCGGTTGTGTGCCTCCCCCCCACCCTTTGGCAGCAGGGAAACTTTCTCTCTCTCTCTCTCTCTCTCTCTCTCTCTCTCTCTCTCTGCAACCAGTTTAGAAAGTTTGCCATCGATAGCTTATCCTCCGGCTTCTGCCTTATGATCGCCGCCATTCTTCAGTTTGATTGATCTTCGACACCACCTTATTCCTCTGGGAGAGTAAGGTGCGTTTAATGTTACTTCAGTACTTACTCTATCAAGTCATGACTGATACGTCTTCATCAGGAGTCAAGGTCCCTGATCTGTCACTCTTAGGATTCAACATTGTGACGTGATCCTTCACTCTGCCTCCCGAGCCTCAACTTGGAAAGGGGAAAAATAAGTGGAGTACTGATGATTGTATAGGGCAAGAGTTCCTCCCCATAGCATACTTTGTCCTTTGCAGACGCAGCTGACGTCAGGTTTCGCTTATTCTTTTGAGGAGGATTCTTAATTTATTTCTTGTCTTCTTTTCTCACTACGGGTTTTTATACAGTGTCTGACTGGAATGATTGAAGGTGCAGGACCCACCCTCTCCCTTTGGAAATCCAATACCAGGAGCCTCAGCTCTCAATTCCTATGTATTCTTCCAATAACGTCTGAACTCTTAGGTGTGACACTGTTATGGCATGCTGTCATCCTTGTGACTTTTTCTCGATGTTTAGGCTAAAAACCTTTTTCTCGACGGCTGTAGCCAAAGATAAATCCATATAAAAGCCTTTAGGTACACATATAAAAATTTACCCAGAATTTGCGATTTTTTGCACCGTACAAAATGACATTTTAACTCTTGAATATATGATACATACCTTATCGAATATACGATACATACCCTGTTTCTGTATATTCCAGTCATTTTGAAAATGCAATAAATGAAGACATAATTTTTTTTTATTCTCGACTGCTATTCGTTCGTAGGTTAGTGTAAAGTTATTTTTTGTTCAGGGAAAATGAATTTACTGTCGTTCCAGAGCTGAATACCTGTTCTTCGTTATCATGGTATGTTAAAAAAAAAAAAGAAGGCAGGAACGTTGTTAGCAGGTATCAGAAATTTCTTCAGTAGGGCGGAAAGAGTATCGGCCGAGAATAATGTAATAGAAATATATAAATTTTTGCTCCGTGCAAAACTACGATAAATTGCTTTTTGAATGATGTAAATTTTTATTGTTTATGCAAGCCGTACCCCAGTTATATATCAAAGAAGGCACACACATTTCTCGTGATTTTATGCTCCAGAGAGAGAGAGAGAGAGAGAGAGAGAGAGAGAGAGAGAGAGAGAGAGAGAGAGAGAGAGAGAGAGAGAGAGACTGTAGTTTGCATTTGCGTGTGCTGTAAAGTTTCCTACAATAAAAAGGCGAAGACTTCATACATTGCATACATGAATACATATAAATTCTAATAAAGCATACGAATACAAATCTGTAATAAAAATACAAGATATATTGATAGTTACTGCACGTAAAGCCCAATGCAAAAAAGGTAAAAATTTTTTTTTTATTTTCGACGGGCAGGTTTTAAAGCCTTTGCCTACAAACTTCCTAGCGATGTGTAGAGGAGAGAGAGAGAGAGAGAGAGAGAGAGAGAGAGAGAGAGAGAGAGAGAGAGAGAGAGAGAGAGAGAGAGAAATCGTGCTTGTATGCACACGCATCCACATGTGTCGTACAGTTATTCTCCAACAAAACATGTGGCGTTCATGAAATTATTAAGTAAAACGAGTTAATAAAAATGCCCCTTGAAAATACAGGGTATCATCCTGTCCAGTGTCAGGATTTCTATGATTACTACGTAAAACCCTCAGGGATATTCTCCTTTGACTGTTATTTTGTCAGATTTATTAGCTCAAAAGAAGGTGACAGATATACAATGCATATGTTTGTGCACCATGCAAGACTGCAGTAAATTACCATTTTCATGGATGTATATATATATTGTGTGTGTATATATATGTATGTAGCCTATATATAGCTTATATATATGTATAAAATATATATTCGCATATACACATAATTATATATACATACATATATTTATACATACTTATATTTATATGAGAGGGAGAGAGAGAGAGAGAAAGTTTGTATTCATATTTTTTTTTAAATTGCTTGAGTAAGTGTATAAATTCTAATGAAATAAGTAAATAGTATGTATTAAAAATACTTATTATATATACACACATATATGTGTATCTATATATCTATATATATGTGTGTATGTGTATTTGTACACCATTAGTCATATGCCCAGCACACTTCCATTATATGCATAAAGCATCTCCTGATGTCACCCTCATGGTTCTTTGTTATGATGCATTGATATAATTTTTGGTGATTATATAAACAGTGAATATGACACACCAGTGTATTATCAGAATCGGTGATGACTGATTGCAAATGACACGTCAATATATTATGTAAATCTCAAAGTGTTAAGTGTGTTCGTTATGTATTTTAATTGATCATAAGTGGGAGTGATGAAAGCAATTTGTTGTTTGCATGTGAGATCATCTGTTATTCTGAACAAATTTCAGAATTTATACACTGTGGTGTAGTCAAGAATAAAGAGGTTAAGGATTATAGATACCATATATTAACAAAAGATGCTTTTTCTTCCTAAAGAAAGTAAGCAGGCTTTTTCTTCCTAAAGAAAGTAAGCAGCCAGTATTCACATTTTTTTATCTCTTTCCTAATAGAAGTATTGGATCGTTCCTAGATAGTGACCCCTTGCATCCGGCTTTGCGGCGTGTTTAGGACAAGCCCGTTGGGGATTACTGTAAAAACATAAACAAAAGACTGTAAATATCATAAAGATAATGACCCCCATGATATATTAGTCCTAGATAACGAACCCCGAAAACTTTTGGTAGTCACTGTCTAGGAAAGATCCGATGTATTTGTGAGTGTTACACAATATAAAATTGAGAAGTTCGAACAATAGTCTATGTAATTCAGTCTGTGGAGCAGAGAGCGCTAAACATATTTACCATGGTGAAGATAGGCTTTTTTGTGTGTGTGTGGGGCGGGGGCAGCTTTAGCAAAATGATTTTTACAGTCACGGCACTCACCTTTCCCATCATACTGTGGAACAATTATTAATTTCTCGACCATTCTTTTGAGATCTGTCCGTCCAGACTTACCTTACACATCCTGGTCGTCTTCCACTGTCATCTGTATACTTCTGCATCCCACTCGGAATCCCATCAGTGGTGGCACCTTTCCATTTCCACAAGGATTCACGAAAGCTCATTAACCTCTTTCACTCTCGCATCATTCAGAGCCACCTCTTGTCTGTGTTCGTCATTCAGTCACTAGCGGATCCAGAAAAATTTCATGGAGGGGGCCACCAGTTTTCATATTATACATATATAGGCTACATACACACACACACACACACATATATATATATATATATATATATATATTATAATAGATTTTTATTTTTCCCATTTATATATTTTTATATTTTTATATATATTTTGATATCTAATATCATCATAATATATTTTTTCCCATTTTTTTCACATTTATGATATCTAAATCATCAATATTATTTTGTCATTATTTTTCATGGGGGGCACGTGCCCAGGTGCCCCCCCCCTAGGATCCGCTAATGCATTCAGTAACTTGCCGTTTTCTTAGGGGGCACGTGCCCAGGTCTCCCCCCCACCTCCTGGATCCGCTAATGCATTCAGTAACTTGCAATTTTCTCAGGGGGCACGCGCCCAGGTGCCCCCCCCCCTGGATCCGCTAATGCATTCAATAACTTGCAGTTTTCTCAGGGGGCACGTGTCCAGGTCCCCCCCCCTCCTCCCCTGGATCCGCAAATGCATTCAGTAATTTGCATTTTTCTGAGGCTGTTGACACCGGACTACATTTTTTTCATACAGCATATGTAATTTACCTTTGTTGTTCTAAATGGGCATTTAACTTTCTTCTTGCATATACTTCATTGAGAGCTTGCTTATATTTATCCTGTGAATTTCATTGCTGTTCTCCTGTTCGTGTATGACGTTCATCTTGCTATTTTCACTACAAGTCTGATTGATAAATGTCTATACTCAGAGTTCCTCAGTTCTTTTCATATTACACACAAAATCCCCGAATTCTCTTCATATTACTCCATCCTCATATCTTCATTCCATTTCGTTATCAGGTCTGATAACGAACTGTATCAAGATAAAAAAGAGAAAAGAAAATCGCCAAAACATGTTATTAAATAAGAAATGTCATGAAAAATGAAAATTTCTCTCCAAGGAGAAACAGCTGTTAAAAAAAGGTGTAGGAACGAAAGGAAAACAAAAAAATAAATACTAGTATGAAAAAGCAAGAATTCAAACCACAAAACTTCACATCAGCTCAGATTTTTCAAGAGGGAGTTGGTTTGATTTTAATGCTGCAAAGCCTCTGCTGCAAAGCTTCTGCTGCAAAGCCTCTACTGCAGAGTCTGCTCTGTGGCGGATGTTTTATTGGAGAGAGTAGAAAATGCCTAATGTACGACAATCAACGGTTTCTGTACAGGACGAATGTCACTGTAAATGGCTTACATTACGGTTTCATTTATTATACTGCATCTGTGTAGGACGAATGTCACTGTAAGTAGTTTGTATAACGGTTTCATTTATATATTGCATCTGTGTAGGGCGAATGTCACTGTAAGTAGTTTGTATAACGGTTTCATTTATATATTGCATCTGTGTAGGACGAATGTCACTGTAAGTTTTATTTCTCATTTATATATTGCATCTGTGTAGGACGAATGTCACTGTAAGTAGTTTGCATAACGGTTTTATTTATATATTGCATCTGTGTAGGACGAATGTCACTGTAAGTAGTTTGTATAACGGTTTTATTTATTATACTGCATCTGTGTAGGACGAATGTCACTGTAAGTAGTTTGCATAACAGTTTCATTTATTATACTGCATAACGAATGTTTTTGCATTTATTATATACTGCATCTGTGTAGGACGAATGTCACTGTAAGTAGTTTGCATAACAGTTTCATTTATTATACTGCATCTGTATAGCACGAATGTCACTGTAAGTAGTTTGCATAACAGTTTCATTTATTATACTGCATCTGTGTAGGACGAATGTCACTATAAGTAGTTTGCATAACGGTTTTATTTATTATACTGCATCTGTGTAGGCGCTTGACCCATCTATAATTGCTTTTTGTTATGATTTTTCTATACAAATTGAACTACAATAACAAGGCATGCTGTCAATGACTGGAGATCTGGGAGCATGGTTGCACTACCAGCAAGCCACCTACATCAGACTTGGGTCTGAAAACTGCCTTGACGCTTTTAAAACATAAAACGTTGTTGATCTTTTCTTATGTGTATTGATAATGGTATTTTTCGAATGTTGATTTATTTTCGAAAAATCAGTCAACATTTAAAAAGCCAGACTATTGACTGTTGAGTTGGTTTCTGTTTATCCTATGTACACAAAAATAGTAAAACCGTTTTTAAAGGCTGCCTTTTCAAAACCGGAATTCAGAGTGGAGACAGAAGTATGAACATATAAAACTGAAAGCAAATTAGTTTTATACAAGTGGAAATCTAAACGTGTATGGAAATCAGTAGCAGGCAACTAACTCGGTGTAAAACGAAAAAGTTATCCAAACAGATCCTTTCAATTGAAGTTGGAACTGAACCTACACGAAGTAAGTAGTAGGAAAGCTTCAAATACTGCGTAGGGTATTGATGGCGTTGTCACCTAAACCTCTCGACATTTTCATGGAGGTCGGTGGGTGTAAACACCATTGTGCGAGTGAAAACAGCCCTGAATTACGGGTATCAAAGGCCTTTTCACCCGAAGCCTAAGGCCACATCAAACTAAACGCGAATGCAGGCTTAAAAAAAAAAAAAGAGCGCTTTGGTTACTCGCCAAATATGCTATTCCAGACAGCGTCTTGCCTTGCTTTCATCCGCTTGCAAATGAAAAATAAAGAAAAAAGTGCGCCGAAGTTTCTTCTGGTGATGCTGTATGAGCCGCGGCCCATGAAGCTTTCGGCCACGGTTCGGTGGTGGCCTGTCCTATAGGACTGCCAGACGCACGATTATGGCTAACTTTAACCTTAAATAAAATAAAAGCGACTGAGGCTAGAGGGCTGCAATTTGGTATGTTCGATGATTGGAGGGTGGATGATCACCATACTAATTTGCAGCCCTCTAACCTCAGTATAGTTTTTAAGACCTGAGGGCGGACAGAAAAAGCGCGGACGGACAGACAAAGCCGGCACAATAGTTTTCTTTTACAGAAAACTAAAAACAACAGTCGTTCGCTTTGTATAAACAGAGCTACTAGTGACAGTGTTATTCCTGCTAGTGCACCCGTATTGTCCAAAAATTACGGTACTATAATGGAACATAGAAATGACAAGTTCTGATTATATGGACGGTACGTCCTGACCCGAAGATTGGACCAAAGGTACCTTTGGAAAAAGGGCATATGAATATGCATTTTGTTTGGTATAAGTGAGGTTATAGTTACCAGTTGTGGAATAAACTGTCACTGCAATTATTATTATTATTATTATTATTATTATTAGCAAAAATACATGAAGTTGGGCTACCCATTGCTACCCTGTTTCATGTATTTTTGCTATTTTGTTTTTAGGTTATTATTATTATTATTATTATTATTATTATTATTATTATTATTATTATTATTATTATATTATTATATTCGTCTTTAGCTTCACCTTGAAGAGAAATCGTTTGATCTGGTAATCTTTTAGAATCTGCTATTATACAGCTCACTTCCAGTTGTAATATTAAACTTAGCCCTGGCATTTATTATTTGGGCCCCTGTATAAGCAAAATGTTCAAGAAAGACCTAAAGGATATAATCACAGACTTAATTAAAAATTAGTTATCTTATATTTTCTATGTATTTGTATGTTTGATATGTATTTCTTTGTTAAAAATGTTCACCTTGTAAAAAAAATTTGTTTGTTTACCAAAAATGTGAATTATTTATGTGATTTTTAAAACATTTGTTGGTGATCAGCCACCTTCTTTGTATAATCTTTTAATTGCCCTGTCCCTGATTTTGAGCCGTTGAGCCTAGTCCTTTGTAAAACCTTTTAAATATTAACCACGTTTTGGTAAGTTTGCTATTTCTTTAGTTGTGTTGGATTCCAGTTACATATTTTCCTTTGTAATCCCCAGCTGTCACTTGTACGAGCCTTTTGGAAAACTTATTTTTATATTTCTCCAGTCTGCTAAGTAAAGGACTGACGTCGAAAGGCCTTGCAGCACTCTGTTGTTTCTCTTTCCTTCGTGGATTATGTGTTTATTTATATAATTCATCACGTTCCACATTTTCGTGATTCAGTTGTACATACACATATATTATATATATAAAGTCTGTTTATATTTGTACAAGCATAACCATTCCATCAAATATTACAGCGACAGGGTTGAGAGGTTAAGTTCCGATCTTTGGGAACTTAAACTAAACTAGGACACATGATCCTTTCACTGTGCATACAGTAACGGGCCATTTTTGACTCTTGGCAAGAACTCGACAAGTTTAAACATGGAGTGTTTTATCCGTAGACTATCCCTGGTTTACACAGTATTTCATGATTACACATTTCATTTCAAATATATGGATTAATATATATATATATATATATATATATATATATATATATATATATATATATATATATGTGTGTGTGTGTGTGTGTGTGTGTGTGTGTGTGTGTGTGTGTGTGTGTGTGTGTGTGTGTATTAGCGTGAATTTATAGATGGAGTAAGGATTACTGAAATGGGTTTTTCAAATTTTTAGGAACAATGGTGTCCTTTACAGGTTCTCTTCAGTTGGGTTCTAAAAAAAAAAAAAAAAAAAAAGTCGAATACAGGAATCAAACAATGGGCTGACTGAATAAGATTTGAAAATCAAATCGACAAGAATTCCACACGAAAGTAACACATTTGTCTAGTATGATTCTTAGTTGCTATATACGGACATGAATCAAGGTATGATATATGACTAAAGCCCTGAAAAGAATATTGGGAGTCAGATGACAGAAAATACGGAAGTTCCATATGTAGATGAGATGATGAAGGGGAGATGGAAATGGGTTGGACGTATCCTTTGCACCACTCTGGGGAGAGTAGTCCGTGATGGTGCCAGCTGAGCCACTGTAGGCACCACAAGAGTGTAGAGAGACTCAGGCATATTTGGATGGGAAGTATGGTGACAGGAGGCTTGAGAGGAATGGAAATTTGTGGATGTAAAGGCACTAGGAAGGATTGTCATGGGGATTTTATATATATATATATATATATATATATATATATATATATATATATATATATATATATATATATGTATATATATATATATATATATATATATAAATATTTTATCATATATTTATATATATAATGTGTATATGTATAACTGAATCACGAAAATATGATGGGGAATTGATGAATAAATTTTTAAATAAAATCATAAAATCCAGTGTTTCCGTTTCCTTTCAATGGATTTTATCGTTATTTATATTTATGTATATATATATATATATATATATATATATATATATATATATATATATATATATATATATATATATATATATATATGAAAATTTTATCACACCGTGATTTACATACAGTCATGAAACTACAAACGTCGCTTGTTTCTATCAAATTCACTGCTAGAATATCCCCATGGTGGAAATTATCACCGGTCCATATTTTGTATATAAGTCCATCTATCATTTATAAAAATTCCCCTTCAATCATTCCCATCGTGTTTATTCCTGGCCTAACTTATTTTCATATCATTACAATTTAGTATTACATGAAATATATATATATATATATATATATATATATATATATATATATATATATATATATATATATATATATATATATATATATATATATATATATGATGTATGTATGTTTCTTTGCAGATGTGTGTGTGGGTATTTGGGCAACAAAGAAGGACGAAAAAGAACACGGAACTGTAAGGCCTTTTGTGTAGCTTATTCCACCTTTTCTCAGAGAACTGGCAAGGTGGATTTAACACCATGAAAGGCCTTGCATTTCTTGTTTACCCTCATTCTCCCTCGTGGACCAGAAATAATGAGTCTATTAAAGTTGCACGACATTTTACGTAACAGACATGTTTTTCATATCTTCACGTGTGTATATATATATATATATATATATATATATATATATATATATATATATATATATATATATATATATATATATATGTATGTATATATATATGTATATGCATCGAATGTTAAGCCGTGTCCCTAAGGATAAGTCATAAAAGTAATGAAATGAACTTCCCAATTAGCCCTGGGTTACAAATTTTCCTGTCGGTATCATATGGTGATGGAGTGAATGCATATAAATGCCAGAAAATATTGAATGTAAAGTAAATATTGGTGAAACAACTTCAGTTTTACTGAGATAAATACCTTCTTT
This sequence comes from Macrobrachium rosenbergii, assembly GCF_040412425.1. Lineage (NCBI taxonomy): Eukaryota > Metazoa > Arthropoda > Malacostraca > Decapoda > Palaemonidae > Macrobrachium > Macrobrachium rosenbergii. Next base: position 62,820,753 of record NC_089746.1, on the reverse strand, counting down.
ATTATATATTTATATACTATATACTTGTATATATATATATATATATATATATATATATATATATATATATATGTGTGTGTGTGTGTGTGTGTGTGTGTGTATAATATATATATATATATATATATATATATATATATATGTGTGTATATATATATATATATATATATATATATATATATATATATATGTGTGTATATAGTAAAATATGCGTCTCTAGAAAAGAAATAAGGAAATCAAGGATCCGGGACTTCCATTTTTCAGTTATAACTGCCTCAAACCGAATTGACTGTTTAAACTTCGAGCTACCTCGGAAAATATGTTCTGGTTCTTTGTGAAGGGAAATTACCTGGAATTCCTTGTTCATCGATTGTTATCCAATGCACGTGTTCCAAATATAGCGAGGAATATAGGTTCCAGCATGATGAGCTTTGCTTTCCAAATCGATCAAGTGAGAGCTGTCTGCTCACCAACACCTGTACCTCAGGCAAGAAAGATCTGTACAGTGGAGTATTGTCCAGGTATACGAGGGCTTTTAGCATAGCTGCAGATTGATAGGGTAATATTGATCTAACCCTTCCCCCGAATGGGCTGGAAGTGAATTTTCTTTTATACGCAACCTTTTCTCATTAATATAGATAGGAGTTCACTTACATAATTCAGTTTATTTTCGTAAGTCCGGTCTTAATCTCTTATGATTTATTTGGACGTTTCATTATACCTTTTTTGTGTAAATCGTTTTCATGTATTTTTATTTAGTTATGTCTTCTAAGTGACATAAGAATTAAAAAACAATTTCAAAGGTCCCGTTGCTAGGTAACCAGTTGGTTCTTTGCCACGTAAAATAAGTCTAATCCTTCGGGCCAGCCTTGGGAGAGCTGTTAAGCAGCTCAGTGGTCTGGTTAAACTAAGGTATACTTACCTTTTTTTTCAGAGGCTGTAAGGCAGTTTTCCGCCTTCAAGGTTGTTAAGATATGTACACGCTTTTTTGTCCGCAGAAGGAGTGGCTTCAAATGTCAGATTTTCGTTCTTAGAATGTATTTTGGGATGAGGATACAATCAGTACATTCTTATGGCTTCCCAGGAACATTAGAGCTAAGAAAAACTCAACCCAGATCTTTTCACAGACAGTGTTACTTTAACTGCATTGCATGCCACTCATTTGGAAATATAGATGCCATTTCCAATTGCGAATTCATTTTTAAGAAACTTTTCTGGTTCAGCTCTGCTTTAGTTACATGAAATAAACTGGTAGGTTGACAGTGTCGTTCAAAATTATTTTAGGACTCTTTTTCATGAGTAAATAATTGTATTCTTATATGCTGCGATGTTCTGAATATTGTCCCTGTAATTTTTGTTCAACAGCTGACTTTCATCTTGAAAAGTCTGTCAACATCGTTCAATTAGCACAGGGTCTCCAAACTGTAGCCCGGGGTCACATCCTGCTTCCACATGATTTCAACCGTCCCGCAGCTAATATTCAGAAAACATAATAAATCCCAGTTTTACCAATTGCGGCCTGTCACTTGAAGCTCGGGCGTTTTGCCAGTCAGTCGCTTCAAATAAATAAATATATGAAACTGTCGCTTCTTGTTTTTTCCTGTGGCCCGCACAGATGTGCTAAATTTATAATGTTGCCCTCATACTAAAAAGTTTGGAGACCCTGAATTAGCATATTTTGCCGGCGTGTGAAATTTGTCATAACTCTTATTATCCTTCTGCATTCAGATCTTTCCTGCGCTGTG
>NC_089746.1:62809011-62814011 GCF_040412425.1 Macrobrachium rosenbergii | reverse complement strand
ATCATGGAGAGAAACGCAAATTTTAATGGGAACGCAAAAGTTCTGAGAACCTTGGGAGAAGGAAAATATCTTTTGACGGCTGTGCTTGTGTATTTATCGCTTGATCGTAGAGGAATGCAGGTGTGTAGATTACGAGACCAGCGAGCGGATTAGCCAGATGTAGGCTAGAGCAAGGTCTAGACCTTGGACTAGAGAGTAAAAATATAAAATGGTTTTCCAGGAGAGAGAAAGGAAAAGAGTGAAGCATATCGGACAGGTTTTAATCCTTGGCGATTTACCATTCGCGGCGCGTGTATGTGTGTGGTATGTGTTTGTGCATGTATGTAAATATGCGTGCATGTATGTATGTATGTATGAAAGAGAGAGAGAGAGAGAGAGAAGGTAAACTAACATGCGAACAAGCACTCAACCCCGAAATGTTTGGAAAAGATTAAAACCTAAATCTACGGAAAAGAGAGAGGAGAGTTAGGAAAAACATTGCATTTACACACATAGTATTATTTTTTAGTATATGTAAACATATATATATATTATATATATATATATATATATATATATTTTTATATATATATATATTATATATTATATATTAAAACATGGAAGACAAAGTAGCACTGAACACACACACACACACACATATATATATATACTGTATATATATATAATTTTTTCAACCGCTTCCCAATGGCTTCTTAAAAAAACAAAACCGGCGTTTTCCAGTGTTGTCAAGGATGAATTCTATTTCACTTCTCTCCAAAATATACAGGACATGAAAGCGTGTGTTTATCTGGACTTAAGGCTGAAGCTAACTACTACATATGTACATGGAATCATCGAACTGGCGCGCAATAGTTAGTGACTTTGAACCAGAGTCCTGCTCTGATCGCTTGTGTGTGTGTGTGTGTGTGTGTGTGTGTGCGCGTGCGCACTTCCACAATCTGCCATTGTACTTGCTGATGTTGAAAACGCTTCATTGGAACGCAGTGTTTCATAGACCTGTCGGTTTTGCTGGCATCATCATTGACTGAACCGTGAACTTCATGTTCATTATTTATCCATCCCATTACCTACGTAAGTGTCATTTTACCCAATTTAAAATTCCCATCCTTTTGTTGAACCGTCATTAGTAAGATTGTTTTGCCATCAGATAAACAGTTCAGGTGAGCATTTTCCTCTGTTACACTTTTCCTCGATTTTTTTTAAATGCGTAGAACGTGTTTGTATTGCAGTACAGTAACACAAGTACAAGATCAAACCATTCCCAGTTCAGAGAGTTATACTAGACCTATATTTTATTAATGTTCGACAGAGTTCCGGAAACAAATGTTAGGTGTAGCCTTCATTGGTGACATGATTTGGGGTCTTTAAAAAACTACTGTGTGCAGTGATATTGCACTAATTGCAGGAAATGAAATTGCTGCTAATCGTAACAGAGTTCTGGCACGGTTTACAAAGTGGCGCAATTAGTGGACTTCATGATACAGACCTCAGACAAAACTAACAACCCTTTGTCTCTTTCTTCAAGTCCCTTCAGGCGCGTTTCAGTCATTTTTCTGAAAGTCAGAATCAATAAGTAATTCATTATCACTGCCTGGGTTGTGGGATTCAAGTGTTTGCGCTGAAGTATTGAAGTGAAAAGTTGGATAGTGAAAGGAAGCACTATAAGGGGCATGAGGTTGATTGATTGATTATAGCTACTAAAACTGGCGTCACAACACCTATGTTATTGACGCTGTAATAGATTTTAAAAAAAGGAAACTAAAAATAAATAAATGAATAACTTTAAAAGTAGTTTCATATGATAAATATCAAAACACACATTATATATATATATATATATATATATATATATATATATATATATATATATATATATATATATATTATATATATTATAGAAATATCAACACACAATTACGTGTGGCCTGGTTGGCAGCGCTCTGGTCTTTCATTTGAAAGACCTGGGTTCTGATCCTGATGTGAGTCAGAAATTTATGTATATATATATATATATATATATATATATATATATATATATATATATATATATATATATATATATATATATATACGTACTGGCACGTATAAAAGTGGAGTGCGTTGAGGATGTCTGGCACTTATCGTTTGATAAGTTGCTGAGAAAGATTAAAAGCGCGAGTTGAAATATCCGGACGGGAGAGCTCTCTGACCGCTTTGGTGGAAACATGAGTCTGAGACAAGGGCGAGCTGGAGTGTGGAATTATTAGCTGTTTCCAGATGATACCTATTGGCGATAGTGGAGAGAGCTGCAGAAACTAGACGGAGAGTTTAAAGTGTCTGGGTAATGAGGAAGTTGAGAGTGAATGTGAAGGTTATGGGGGCTAGTGGAAGCAACGAATGATGATGTGGATGTGGAGGAATGGAGGAAGGAGGATTGACTCTTGTATTGCAGGTATTTGGGAATGGAATAACAGATAATGGTAGGATGAGAGAGGAGATGAGTCTCGCAGGAAGGGAGAAGCGAGAAGGATAGTAGAACGTGTGCAAAAAAACTGGAAAGTCTTTTAGTTCTGTGGCCGTCAAGACGGAAAAAAAGGATTGTTAAACCAACCCTCCTTTACTGAATTTAGGTGTGGATGCTTAATGAAAGCGCGGCAAAAGGTTGAAGCTGTCAAGTTTTTACTATTGATTAAGTTTATGTAGCATAAGAAAAACGGGGAGGTTGGGAAATTGGGAGATAAGAATTAGTGTTTTAAAGGTTAGTGTATTTGGAAGTTGAAAGGATAGATCAGAGTGATTTGAGGTGGTTTGGGCATGTGGAAAGAATGAAGGACGATAGGCTGTTGAGAAAGAGCGTATAATTGGCAGGTATCACAAATGAAAAGAGAGAAAGGCTTAGAAAGTGCTTGAAAGAAGTTGTGAAAGGAAAGCGCGAGAGTGCGTTAAAGGCAGAGGTGAGTGGCGCAGTATGTGGTGGGTGTACAGCAGACTACTAACAGTACTTGTTATCCTTCTGTGAAGGTCTACCAACTGGCTTATGATGTGGAACCTGAATGCTTAGCAGTTCATCCACGGCTGCGTTACTCTTTCTCTGGAGTCACCCTCCGTTCAAGAAGCGACTGAATGTTAAAAATAATAATATTTAATGATTTTGGGCTTAATATGTTAAGGACATGGGTATAAATCTGATCTACGCCTAATTTATTGTTTTTCAGCGTATTTGCCCAATTAAATTGTAGGCGTACGTGCCCTATTGAATTTAAGACGAAAGTCATAAGAATGCTTAACTCAAGAGGAAGGGGGCCAGCCACTTTAATATATTTTTTTTACGTGGAATCCCAAAAGCTAACGAATTACCATTATTTGGGGTTTTAGAGGGTTCAGAAAGGTTGGAAGTGTAGATGTAATGACTGAATTTTCAAAACATTTTTTTTTTCTCCGCCGACCTATTTGCCTAAGACTTTTTACACGTGCTGTGCATGTGTAGGTCCGTGTACTGTACATACTCTCACACGAGAAGACGTACCCGTGCGTGTTTGTGGAAAGGAACGTGAAGAAAGTTGAAGGTTTGGACCATGAATTCCACTGAGTCGTCTGATATAGAAGAGAAATGTTCGTAATTGTAATTATAAGGAGAAACTTCTTCAGTAAAGTTCCCGTTCAAAAATAAAAAAACGGATAAGATGAAAATGACAGAAAAAAAAACAGAAATACAGTGAAATTAGCAGCAGGAATTTTAGGGACTGATTGATTGGGCGTAATCAGAAGGATATTTGGGAGGAAGATAGAGATATAATGCCAGGAGTGTGCACTTTTCTTCTAGGAATGGGTATAATTATGACCTATTGAAAGTTGATGATCAAACAGAGGAAGTTTTAATTGATGGAATGCTGTTGGGCGACTTGCTGGTCCCTTCTGAGATTGTAAGAAAGTCGGTAGAACAGTCGAAGGCTGGCAAGGCAAGATGTGGAGTTCAAAACTAAACAGTCTGTGCATAAATATATCGGTGATTCTTCGTGTTGCCATCTGTAACACTCCCTAATTGTTTTCTTTGTCATTATTAATTTGCTCAACAGAGTGCTTTGCAGGTCTTCGTCTTGACTTCCAAAGGAAGAATTTTTCCTTTGAGACCCAAGCATCTCTCCTTCGCCGAGGTCATATTCTTTGCTGTTAGTTGTAGCGTTGTCATTTTTGCGAAAACATTCTCCGGCTAAATTGTGGCTTGAAAACTCCTCATTCTTTGCCGTTGTGATATGCGACTTTGCACACCTGTCATCTATAGCTACTTATGTTTCCGCCGGCCGTGCTTTATTCAAGAATCAAGGTGCTTAGGAATTGCTAAAATGGGAAAAATAATAAATAATATATATATATATATAAAATATGAAAATTGGTGCCCCTCATGAAATCTTAATTTTGAAAGGTAAATTTTTACCAGCACTTTTGAACATTATTTTCCCACTAAGACCAATTGTGATTTCGTGAGCTTGCTCCATAGTTATAACGAATTTCTTTGTCCATCCCTGTTCTAAATATCCGTTCCTGTAACTTTATCGCTCCATTCTTTAGAGTTCAAACCGCTTTTCAGTCCGAGCGCCGGTATTGCAATTCGCTCTAAAAAAAAAAAGTGCAATTCTGCGGTGAAAAGGAAAAAATGGAACTCTGAGGTACCCACTACCCAAAATGTGTTGGGTATCGCTAATATATTTATATCCTTCAAACATTTCAGTTATCTGAGATTGATGATGCCTATGAGAATCATTAACTATAGCAGCAAAATGGTTTTCCTCGGTAAATGATGTCATGGCGCATTCTTGGAATTGCAAGGGCCGATGGAAGCCGGGTTATTTCAATAAAAGCGACTTTATGAAATTCCTGGCAGTCTCTGTCCATGAGGTCATGAGGAGGTGCGTGTCGTTTGTTTTATACCCGTGAATAATTTTAAATGTTGGGAGTGAAGGTGCTAGGTACTGCGTTGAGAGTCAGTATGTAATGCATATGTTTACGCATGTACTTACTGG
>NC_089746.1:62746511-62804011 GCF_040412425.1 Macrobrachium rosenbergii | reverse complement strand
AGAGAGGGGGCGCTGAGGGACGGGTCCCTCCTCCTCCCCTCCCCTCTGCTCAAGTAAATATTTGTGGGTTTGGCCAGATATTGCAAACTCAAGAGGCTCCCCACGCAAACATCACATTTCGCCTTTCCATTTCCTCTCCTTTATTCCTCGATTCTGCATACCAAGTCTCTCTCTCTCTCTCTCTCTCTCTCTCTCTCTCTCTCTCTCTCTCTCTCTCTCTCTCTCTCTCTCTGTTTTTGTAACTATCGAATTTTCTCTTTGGAATTCATTCGCATAATATATATTACATATATATATGTGTGTGTATACATGTATGTTTACATACATATATATATATATATATATATATATATACATAATGAATTTACAAGCTGATAAAGGTTGTTATAACATACAGCATATGTGTAAAACTAAACGCACGGACAAAAAAAAAATCGAAAGGCGTTTGCTAAAACTATCTCTCTCTCTCACTCTTCTGTTCTTGTAACTATCGAATTTTCTCTTTAGAATTCATTCACGTAATATATATTACATATGTATGTGTTTATATATACATATATACAGTATATATAATGAATTTGCAAGCTGATAAAGATTGTTATTACATACAGCATATGTTTAAAACTAAACGCGTGGAGAAAAAATAAATCAAAAGGCGTTTGTTAAAACTAGGTATACGGCCGTACAAGGTCTTAATATTTCACATCAATATATATTGTGGTTCGACGGCTCATTTAACTCAGTCACTGCGCGAGTTTCCTCAACAATTGACCCTTTTTTTTTTATCATCGGAAACGAATGAGAAAGGGGATGTCAGAGGGAGGCGAGGAAGGACAGCCATCTTGAAAGGGACGCCTGGAAAGACACCCGAAAGGAAGTTGGTTGTCATCCTCGGCTCCGCTCGAGTTCCATCACTATTCTCTTTTCCTTTGTCCTCGCGACGCCCATATAACTGAACCTTTGAACTGCGCTGACATTCTGTTCGAATGGACGAACTTTATACCCTGCGGAGTTCTCCTCTTCGCTCGGATTTGCTCTCTCGGAATTTCACATCATGCCGAAATCCCCGAAGTTTATGATAAGAAGGGAAAAAGTTGATTACTTTTACTTCAGGTTGACGCTCGCTCACATCGCTCGGACATTGGGGCTGCCAGACGTAGAACTCGGGAAGTTATCTAAAAGAAAAGATAAATGAGCCATTGCTTCTGTGTTTCTAATCGCGTCGTTGAATCGTTGGACCGTCAGAAGCTGAAACTTTGTGCAATTGCTCTTTTGTTGAGCAGGCTTACATGAGTCACATGCATCGTTTTTTTTTTTTTATTTGTCTTCGTCGTTATTTGATGTTTATATAAAATTTATATCTCAAGGATATCTCCAGTCAAGTTTGTCCTAAGGCATGATTGAAGAATTTAATCTTTTGAATATCTCCTGAGAAATAGATTTCCGGAACTGATCAGAAATGTTGAACTTTTGGGTGGCGTCCGAAGTATATCTCAAGAACTACTTGACGGTTTAATCTTCTAAACGTAATCTATTGGACATCTCACCAGAAGTGCATTTCTGGAATTGTTCATCTGCAAGTTATCTCAAGGTCTGCTTTATGATGATTAACTTGGAATTGTTTCCTCTAAGTATATTTCGGAACTTCTCTGATATATAAACCTTTTCGGTATCTCAGCTAGCACTCTGCTGGCCGCGAGTTCGAATCTCCGACCGGCCAATGAAGAATGAGAGGAATTTATTTCTGCTGATAGAAATTCATTTCTCGCTATAATGTGGTTCGGATTCCACAAGAAGCTGTAGGTCCCGTTGCTAGGTAACCAGTTGGTTCTTAGCCACGTAAAATAAATCTAATCCTTCGGGCCAGCCTTAGGAGAGCTGTTAATCAGCTCAGTGGTCTGGTTAAACTAAGGTATACTTATCTCATTGCACTTACTGTATATCCCGACCACTGCTTTGCTATTTTTAGTGCCAGACAATTGATTGTGATTGACAATTTTAAGTCTGTGCTTTCGTTATCTCTATTGTAAAACAAAGATCTCTTTTCGAAGTGAAAACTAAATTCCTGGACTGAAATGATATACATCAGTAAAAGCGCTTTATTTGCCTAAAGATAGATGTTCCTTTCTTTCTTTCCTTGTTCTGTATGTTATAGAGCTTGATTTGGTTCCTTTACATCAATTCCAATAGGTGGTGACCTCAGATCCTGTATCTATAATAATTATTTTTTATGTTCCTTCATCTTTTTCGTTACTTGCCGTCTGAGTTTTCAGAATTTTTGGTGCATGATTTCGCTAATGCATGTTACCGAATGAAACTAAACCGTTATCTGATATTAAAAGATACACAGAAAAAATAATAATCGTTATGGGTATTAATTCGTAGCGGAAGAGAAAAGTAGGACATTTAATTTAATGCTTTCCCAACCCTGAGTTGAGAAAGCCGGTAAGAGGTAAAGTTCGATAGTATTCTCAATATGCTCCAACAGATTCGCCCTGTTTCAAACCCAAAATATCAGAATGACAGGGAAATATTTGAGTTCACCACCGACTGCACGAGTGCAGGAAACGATCAAGATCTCTCTCTCTCTCTCTCTCTCTCTCTCTCTCTCTCTCTCTCTCTCTCTCTCTCTCTCACACACACTCTCTCACGCACAAATGTTGTGGTAGCAAAAGCGAAATTGGGTGGTTGACCTGGGTGAGCAAGTGGTCTGGATGAGAGATTCTTTGGTCAAATTACAGATTCTCAAATGATTGTAAATCATCTCGTGTCAAGAACTTCTGAATGAAGGAAATGTTCCAATTGATTGGGTATTTTGTATGAGGGTATAGCCTATGTACAACAGGCCGCTCTGCTAAACATTGTAGGGTTAGAGAAGAAAGAGTATGTATGGGTCAAGTATTGATCTCAGGGGCACTCATATAAGGAATTGGGAAGTAAAAGGAAAAAGCTCTGTGGGTAAATAGACTTTTTAAAACTCACTGTTGGATTGACAGAGATGCATACTGGAAGATGCTGAGTACATATGGTGTTAGAGGTAAGTTAATGAGAACAATTAAAAGTTTTATGAAACAAGTGAAGCACATTGTAGGTTACGCGGAAGGTGTGAATGTTTTGGCTTGGAAACTGGTTCAAAACAAGTCGTGTTTTGGCTCCTTGGCCAGTTCAAATCTTCATGTACGAAGCAATGCTAGAACTGAAAGAATGGCTGCAGATGTAGGAACATTGGAGAAAATCTATAAAATGTTCTGCAAGGGTTTATGAGTCAAAATGGAAACCGGGAATTAGGAGCAACAACCGTTGATAAGAAAGGTTAGGAATGGAAGTGGCTGATTTGCATTGGTATTTAGGCGTAAATGTAACTTTTGTTGGGTGAATGAAAGAAGAGATGAACCACAGACTAGGTGTTGCTAGAAAGGTAGCAGGCCGTATCTGTGGAAACCAAGATTGGAATACTTTTAGGAATACTTAACAGGATTATTGAATTTTTGGCGTCGAATGCAGAGGAAAGAAAGAATTTTAAGCAGTTAAAATGATTTGGATTGAAATTGCGAGATGTGTCATACAGGTATAGTGGTAAAAAGATTATCATAGGTGAATGGAATTATCAGAATGTCATGAATGGAAGATGACAGATTTTTGAGAAAAAATTTATAATTCTGAAGTGTTAGGAAAGAGGAGAGGAAAACCTGAAAGTATCTGGTAGACGCGAGAGTGCGTGCAAGATAGAGGTCAGTGGCGCAATGTGTCTGTGTGTGTGTATGTGTGAGTGAGTCCATTCGTGTTCCTGGCGCCGGGTATGAGCCTCATGTGTAGGTGTATGAAGCGGCTAATATTGGATTTTTATTTGTGCAGGGATTTCATCTACAATTCAAAAGTTTTAAGTACTAATGGAGCAGTGGACGTTGCTTTTTGTTTTGTTTTTCCCTGAGGCCATCCTGTTAGAAGAATGGCTTTAAATATATACATATATATATATATATATATATATATATATATATATATATATATATATATATATATATATACTATATATATACTTACTTATATATATATATATATATATATATATATATATATATATATATATATATATTATATATATATATAGCCTATGTATTATATATATATATACACATATATACATTCACACATTTGTGTATTATTATATCTGCAGTTACTAAGGCTGAGAGTTAATGTGTAACGTCTCGCAGACTTAAACGACTGCTATACCGAGTCAGTGCTTCCAAGTGCAACTTTAATTTTCTGTCCAAATGTCCGGACAAAAATTTTTAGAAAAGTCCTTGCGCGTCTGTACGTTCACAGCCCACAGGTTTGCCCGTTCGTAAACTGCACTTACTTTCCAACAGCTGGTGCACATGATATACTTTCTTTTCATGGCGTAATCGATAACATTGTGTATTGTCTTATGAAGTGAATGTAAGTTAAAGGAGTAAAAAAAAAAAAACATGGGGACGGAATGGGTAATGAATGCAGTGAGCTTAAAAAAAAATGATATAACTGGCATTTCATTTTTTACCAGAAAAAAAAGGTTAATTTGTTTCAGCGTGCATCTAGTCGTGTTAACATCTCAAAAATTTCGAACGGTAAAATCTAGTTTGCAAATTATAACTAACACTGTGAGTATTTTGTATTTCATGATCAGAATCAACACACCATTGAACAGGGATGGAATTTTCAAAATCACAACTCTCTCTCTCTCGTAGTCGCAACACTTCAGTCATTTTTCATTTTTAATTAGTCAGTTACGCTTCGATGTTCAAAGAAAAAATGCACATTTACTTAATCTAAAAAAAAAAAAAAAAACTAACAGAAGATGGAAAAGAGACTAATGTTTGACTCTTCTGGCAAGTGTTTTGTACTTCTCATCACTTTCTTCAGCATAATATGTTTGTTGTCAGCTTATTGGGCTTCATAAAAGGGAAGTAAAAGAATCCCAAGTGTGTGGCGGTGCCGGAAAGCTGCCATTCTCAGATTGCGCGTAGACCTATTCCCATCGATTAGTCAACATCTCAAAAGTCATGGGGGAATTCTGGGTCACAAATTGTCGAGATGAAAGGAATATTGGGTGTATTCAAATATCCTAGTGTGTGTGTGATTTCGAAAAGAAAAAAACAAAAAGTATACTGCCCTCTTAGGGATGGACTGTCTCTCTTCACAAATTGGAAATTCCCGGAATTACGTTCCTGATGCTATCTTCCGTAAAACGAACGGCTCTGTGAACCCGGTCCGGCATCGGCAATGAGATGGGAGGTGTAGTGTCTTCGTCCTTCTTTGGAAGAAGATGCATTTCCCCTGTGGCAGTTTTCATCACTATTATTCCTGTCCTTTCCTTTATTTTCTCTCTTGGGGTAAATATGCAGGTCTTTTTTTCACGTGGCGTATCTACGAAAAAAGGAAAGTAGTTTGATATTTTGCGTCAGACGCAATTTTACTCTCGGTAAAGGTGGAAGGCGGTTGCATTCAGCTGCGTCTGCTTGTGTGGTCACGATATTTAAACATTTTTGTGAACGTCGATACTTTGTAGGCGTTGTGCCAAGGGATAGTTTAATACTGATTTTGAGATTAGATCGGCATGGTGTTTAGGTGAGTTGTTTGAACATGTGGGAAATTTACCACTCAACTTTAATAATTACCTCCACCTACGATGTCTGGTTAGAAGTTATATCTTCCCTCACCCCCTCACCCTGCAATATCTCACTGGCGCCTCGACAACCAACCGGGTTTGAGGAGAAACAGTGTGTGTGCTCGTAGCGGTCGCCAATGGCGGGGGCATGCGCCCTCCGAATGCCTTCGAGTTGTTCTTGGAGCGAAGCGAGCTGAGATAAGGGGAAATTGATAGCCTCTTATGGCTCCCTAGGGACCGACGGGAAAGTTGATGGCACTAAACGACGAATGCTACCCAATCCCGTTTGTGTGGTATGAGATAGAAGCAAAAATGGGATTTATATTGATGTGCCTCTTCGTAGAGCTTTGGCTGTTATGGAAATCGGAACATCTCGAGTAACTAGCAGACTTAATAGGTTACTGAGTATTCTGAATTATTGTGTTTGTGTGTTTTTTTTTTTTTTTTGTTAATCACAGGTTAGTTGAGGCACTCTTCGTTGTATTGTTGCCCCAACAATCCCACCAACAATTCTGTGTCTCGTCTTCTTCCGGGATGGTGATTTTGTTACAGCTTTTGGAAGCTGTAACGGCTTGTCATATGGCCTCGTCGCTTTCTTTGAAGGGAAGTGATAAAATGACACATTCCGATAAAGTGCCTGTAATCTTATCCACTACACGACCAGAGAAGTGGGTTATACGGGCATTACAGGGAGATAATTCCTCTCTCACCGTTTCCACCATCACCGATACAATAGAGGATTAGAGAGAAACAAGTGGAAAATGCGCCGAAGTTTCTTCGGCGCAGTCGAGTTTTCTGTACAGCGTATAATGCTGTATGAAACTCTCAGCCGCTGCTCATGAAATTCTCAGCCGTGGCCCATGAAACTTTCAGCCAAGGCTCGGTGGTGGTGCCAGACGCATGATCATGTCTAGCTTTAACCTTCAACAAAATAAGAACTACTGAGGCTAGAGGGCTGCAATTTGGTATGTTTGAAGATTGGAGGGTGGATGATCAACATACCAATTTGCAGCCCTTTAGCCTCAGTAGTTTTTAAGACCTGATGGAGGACAGAAAAAGTGCGGACGGACAGGCAAGTAGCCATCTAGGTTCGACTCACACTGTAATGGGCGTCATCGAACACGCTTGCGAAAGAGATACAAAGGGCCATGACGTCAGTGGTACCGCATTTCATGACCTTGATTAAGGTCCCCAACCATGAAGCATAGACTTCAATTAAGCATAATTAACGAACGTTAAGGGCAAACCTGTTAAATTGGGGCAACACGTAACTTTTATTAATTGTAACATAACCCTCCATCATGATGATCGAGTAATAATAAAACTATCGCATATTATGGGGTACATTTTTAAATAGCAACTCCATTTTATCCAGGCATTTTTGTCAACGTCTTGTTTATGTTTTCCAAATGCTGACGTTTTCAACTCACTGTATCTTTTGTCTGTTAACTGGTGTTTAGGAGATAGTTTACAGGTAACTGTAGCATCGGGGGGTGCCGCACCCCTTTTCACTCTTCTCGAGGTTTGCTGGGAGTTTTCCGTGGAGAGTGGAAAGGAGTGTGTTTGAGCCATTTTGCAACCGTTTTGCTTTTGGTTGCAAGACTGAACATGCATTGCTGATTTATCCTAGTTTACACTCATTATATATATATATATATATATATATATATATATATATATATATATATATATATATATATATATATATATATATATATATATATATATATATATATATATATATATATAATATGACTATATATATATAAAATTATACATTGGTGATAGGTTTCAGATTGGCCATTTCGTCGCTTAATGCTGAAGTGAATTTTGTTTTTACCTTCTTTTTCAATAACAAGAAAGTGTATAAAGACACTTCATGCAGGAGGTCCCCCGGTTTTACCGCGCTTGTAATTTTATCGGCTGCGTTCTCGGGGAGAAAGGAACATGAAAATGTTATCGCATTAGGAGCGTGGCGCAGAAGGCTCCCTAAGAGAGATATTGGAGCGGCAGCCTGATTACAATAAATCCCACACGGCCATCAAGCGCCCTCGCTCCCTAACATAAATGGGGCATTTACCACCTGATAACGTCCATTCCTTCTTCGAGAGGGCTCTCCTCTCGTCTCCTCGCTGTTTGCTAACATAACCCAGAGGGAATTCCTTGGGGAATTCATTGACTTTCCTATATCATTTTCTTGTCTTCTGGAATGTGAAGTCTTGGCGCTGCTCTAATGAGATATTGAATTGCGACAGCAGGAGGGGTGCTGCACAAAACTTGGGTACGAGGGCCAGACGCCAAGAACGATTCAGTGCTCAAACAAAATTTAGATTAGCTTTCGTTTCGTTTCTCTATAATTTCATTTGAATGAAATGGCGCCAATGGTGCAGGCAACCTGAAGGAGCTTAGTAGCCCAGGCCCGAGGAGAACGAGAAGGAGTGAAAGGAAGGTTTAGATGCTTTCGTTTCGTTTCTATATAATTTCATTTGAATGAAATAGCCAATGGTGCAAGCAACCTGAAGGGGTTGATGTAGCCCAGGCCCGAGGAAGACGAGGAAGAGTGAAAGGAAGGAAGGAAGAAGGAGGCCCCTCCTTCTTACCAAGAAGGCGGCAATAGATCTTTCCAGTCTCCTCAAGGAAGGACGGTTACAGAAGTCGTTAAAACATAGCAAGAGGAGAATTTCGGCTCCATTTACTCCTCTTCTCGAGTCTCGGCTTTGTTTGCTCTTTGAACGCAAGAACACCTGTATGCAATTCGTATACAGAAATGTCGGGCTTTAGTGCAAATTCATTCAATCGCATCATTATTAAGAGACTCCGTTAACCAAACACTTATTAAGGGACTCCATTAGCCAAACGCTTCCCTCTGGAAATTTATGTCAGCTATAGTAAAATATTCTATTTAGATAGGGATGTGTTTCCGCATGCTGGAAATAACTCTCACCGTTCTAGATGAATGAATGGTTTGAAGTGTCTGGTTTCCATTGACGTGGATGCGAAGTCGGGGACTACACATCCCAAAAAAAAGGGAGTTTCTTCGGATATTTCCCCTGGGGATATTAAATTCTCAGATAGAGAACGTATCCTTAAAGCTAACGGAAGCCGAAGAGATAAAAGTTCCTTGTGTATATATTGTATACTGTATATATACATACATACATACACACACACATATATATACATAGAGGGAGAGAGGAGAGATAGAGAAGGAAATTCCACAATAGTGTGGATTGTATAGTAAACTATATTTAGACAGCAGCTTACGCATACCTCTACATTCGACAGTATTTTTTGTTTTACATTAATATAGCTAGTAATAGGTGTGTGTGTGTGTGTGTATATATATATATATATATATATATATATATATATATATATATATATATATATATATATATATATATATATATATATATATATGAGTGACACAGTATTGATGTCATGTTTTGCATAAATATGTTAATAAATAAATATATATGCAGATAGATATAAATATATACATATATATACATGTATATATATTTATATATATATATATATTTATATGAGAGAGAGAGAGAGAGAGAGAGAGAGAGGCCCCGCGTCATCGGACTCAAGCTCACGATTGCTGGGACCTTCAGTAGTTTGCTCCCAGACTACAGCTCGCAAGTTCACCCATCTGCAAATGGGCACCAACATTTGCCGGAGTCATGAAAAATAGAGCATTCTTTAGCAATTATCCCTACAAAGACTTGGCTTAGATAACCAAAAGGCCGCGTTCCTACAGCACCACCCACCTCAAACAACAGAATACAGGATCTTTAACCTGTACTCCAAGGCATTATCTAGCAGCCTGCACGCGACAGAAGGAGAGTATTACAGGGAAGACAGGGTTTTACCAAAAGTCGGCAAAAACATGATGCAACATAATTATTTATGTGACAACAGCGGTCGCCACATTTATGATTAGGACTCAGATTACGATTAGGTCCAGGTACTGGGGTTAGCAAAAGAAAAGGCAGGAGACGTTAATATGGATTACTGAGGATTACGAATGGCCTTCTGTAATTTGTCTTTTCAGTCTTCTAATATCTTGCGCAGAATGGGATTAAGGTCGTATAGTCCCTTTGGTAGCCCGTAAGTACGTTGTCGAAAAGGTTTTTTAGGGACAGTGTTATTACATTTTGATATTATCATTCTGGTGGACCAATCAATCTCATTTAATTTATCACGCAGATGTACGAAAGGCGTATTTGTCTCCTTGCCAGTTGTGATTCTCTGTGTTGATTTATTGGTACAATTTATTCCTTACTCATTTGTTCCAGTTAAAGTGAACCACGGTCCATATGTGGGATTATATAAACTGTGTTGTTATTCTCGAGATTTGTTATTTAAGCACTATGTTTTGCAGTGTATGGTGGAAAGGTTACCTTCTTCAATAGATTCAGAATGGATTACGTAGATTTTAAACCCTGTGAAGTAAGACGATATAAGACTGTTTTTGGTAATTCCTTCCTTGTATCGCATTCATGATAAAATGGCTTTTACTCAGACAAATATCTTGAAATATGAGCAGGATGGCGCAAATCTCGGTCCATTTACCTGATGATCCGTAGTTTGTTAACCACAAATTCAGTACAGACGACACGTAATCTCTCAGGAAGCTACGTAAAGGAAATTTTAGAATACTTTTCTGTGTAGGAAACACTGTATTTACTCAACTACTCAACAAGAACCACGTCTGATGATAATGTCTAGAAAAAGGATAATAACCTATTATTTTTATTTCTGCCGTGAATTTGATGCAAGGGCTCAGTCTTCCAGATTTACCGGGAGTTTGTTTACATCCAGAAATTTGTATGACGTTTCAGATGTTATCTACATACCAGTACCTTGGTACAGATATTTGAAGGATCTTAGGAATAGAATGTTTTTTTTTTTTTTTTTCTGTAGGTTTCATAGCACTGCTGGTAGAGGGTTAACCTTGCCATACCAAACGTTTGAAATGTCCATTAAAAATATTAATGTACTATCGTAAATAAACAGTTTTGCTGTGAATTATTATTATTATTATTATTATTATTATTATTATTATTATTATTATTATTATTATGTTATTTGCAACCCTCAACCCTCGTTCGAAAATCAAAATTCTACAAGCCCAGGGAAGAGCAGACTACAAGTCCAAGGTCACCAACAGCGAAAGTAACCCAGTTCATCAGTAAAAATGAAATCGAGAAATGAAGAATAAACTGTGAAAGGTAAATAACAAAGGAAAACAAACTGGGTGAATTAAGAAAAAAAGATAAATAACAAAGTAAAATAAATAAGACCCGTAACAAATAATGTTTAGTGAGTCTCATATCAACCCCTCAGCAAAAGAACAACGAATTAACTAACTGCAGGATTAGGAAGACCATCTACAATTTGGTCACAACAGGTTAACACTTCTAGAAAACTGTGTGGTATTGAACCTCACTTGAGAAGAGGCAAGAATGTTATATTATCCGCGTATGCAGTACTATATGGTTTATGGTATCTGGGAAGATTGGACTGCAAAGGATGAAGTATTTTATACAGCATGCACAGTGAGCTAATGAACGGCTTTGCCAAGTAACAGTATCGAGATCAGGGATGAGGAATTTAATAGAACTCTAGTTTTTGTTCAGTAGTCTAAGATTCCTGTCAAGTTGCTGAAGACTAAAGAGGGAGAACAGTATTCAAAACATGGAAAACGAATTAATTAAAAGATATCATCTTGATAGACAGGTCTCAAAATACACTGAAGGGCTTTTGCAATATACCAATTTTTTGTGCAGTTGAAGACGGGATAGATTGAATATGTTTCTGAACAGTGGATATGCAGTCAAGAATGACCCATAGAATTTGAAGTCAATTGCATGTCGTTAAAGAGTAACGAACTAAGAACACTATCCAGGAGGCTGCAACGACTTCATTCCTTTAGTCACCAGAACCCTTCAACAACTACTCTTTGAACCTCTTAGTTCAAAAGCAGGCATCAGACCTCTGTCTTTAGCATTCCTGATTGATCCTGATGCCGTTTAGTATTTCCAGCAAGTCTGAAGAAGCAATCAAATTGAGTACCTACGATAATTCGTAACAACTCTGATAGCTTTTGTAAGTCTGAAAATCATCCGAGCAAGAAGTAAATTTGGGTCTCTGAATCATGTTAAGATTCCGAGGAGTTTGAAGTGTCCTCTTCATTACCTGCCAAGGGGGAAGGGGCGATAGTAGATATGCTGCATTGCATGCAAGCAGTGATTATTTTAACTTGGTCCACCAAAACTGGGGCTGAACTGATTTGTTTTATCCTGGTCATTGTACGATTTATTCACACCAATTATCAGTTAAATATTGATTCCTCAGATCTGAATACTTCTATAACTATAGGTTGAATTTTGCCTCCGCTAATCTGCAAAGCAACGTCAATCAGGCAATTTGTAAACAGACGTACGCTTTTGCACTCTGGTCATCATTTCTCAATTTTATGCATCAGTAACTGGTACGCCAGTTAGTTAAGCCAGGACACTCATTTCATGGCGTGATTGATAATGAAAGTTATGTCCTTGTTCTTGCCACGGGACATCCAGCATTCATCAGTTACTTGCACTTGTCATTAACGTGTTCAAAGAACTCGGGGAGACTTCATGAACACGACCACTTTCTTGGAGTCTACATGTACCTTTACTACTCCTTCAAGATCTATAAATAATCCCATAGGATCCTACTTCTGACACTTTTTATTAATGTTTTGTCTACTATTTCCGAGCGCAAACTTAGCCCAAAAGTTTCTGGGAATATGCGCTGAATAATTTATTCGTATCAGAAACTACCAGAAACAGGGATTCTCCGGCCTCCGGGCGGAATGTGTTCGGTGTCTGAATTTCATTTTGTCACGGCTCTAAAATTCAGTTCGTTTACATCCAAAGCATGCAGCAATCATTCAGGGTCGTGTATCCAAAGGCTAATATCCACGCCGTGCTACGGTTAGAATCCAGCTCTCTCTCTCTCTCTCTCTCTCTCTCTCTCTCTCTCTCTCTCTCTCTCTCTCTCTCTCTCTCTCTCTCTCTCACACCAAAGGAAAAAACAGCTGTAGAACATTTTGATAATTCAAGGTGTACAACATGATTCAAAAGGATATTTGGAAAAGTAGGCATAATATTCTTGGCTCAAAAGAAACGACAAGAAGAGAATCCATATATACGTGTGTAGGTCCAAATGTTTTCGATTAAGCCTTTGTTTGTTTTTATCCACCCGATTTTTATTTTTGTCCACTGCTGTTCTTTTCATTAGATTTTCTCTGTTACTTTGGTTAAACGTCAAGAAATTCACAAATTCTTAAACTAAGGGTTAATGAGTTAACCTTCACAGTATACTACCATCTTGGGTAGAAGAGTATATTCTCTGGTCTCCTTTAGTGCACCTCGCGCGGTGCACTGTAGGCATTACTTAAGGTTCTTTGTAGCGTTCTTTCGGCCCTTGGCTGCAACATCTTTCCTTCCTTTTACTGTACCTCCGTTCATATTCTCCTTCTTCCATCTTACATCCCACCTTATTCTAACAATTGTTTCGTAGTGCAACTCTGAGGTTTTCCTCCTGTTACGCCATTCAGACCTTTACTCTCAAATTTTCTTTTCAGTTCTGAATGACCTCATAGGTCCCAGCGCTTGGCCTTTGGCCTAAATCTTATATTCGTATCCTTTAGAGTTTGCCCCTGTGTGACTACAGAGTAATAAATTAACACAAAGCAACTGTCAGGGCATTGTGTACGAATGATTCAAAGACGCCATAAATGTCATTGATAGGTGCAAATGCCAACGCCCCCAAAATTGTGCTGAAAGATAGTGAAGTAAATAACTTAATTTCTCCCCCTTCTCCCCATCCCTCTTCCCCACAAAAAGAAGAAAAAAGCATTATGGAAGCTGTATATCGTTGCCATACACTGCGGATGACCCCCATTTTTGCCACGCATCAAAAACAAGGGAGAAGAATGGCTGTTAAGGTGTTTGAAACTGTTCCATCAACAAACTGTTGTTTATTTTCTCTCTTGATGTTCAGTTCCTCAATGACACAAATATGAAAAATCTCTGAGGGTCGTTATAGACGCAGTCGTAAGAGGAATTGAGTCTTCCATGTGTCTAACGGAGTTGTTGTTTAGAGATGGAAATATCTGCGATATTGCCATTATTCCGTTCGCCGGAGAGAACAATATTTCGGTGATTGCTTCGGCGTGAAAGTTGACTCGAGTTCCTAGAATTATTCGACGAAGTGCGAAGTTGCGATACTGATGTGTGATTCTGCTGGTGGCCGCGTCGCGTCGGGTACAGGCGTACAAGTAGTTCCGGTACCCATAGTGACGAAGGTATGACGTCACAGGCGGAACATTTTTTTTTTTCAGCTGTTCAAGAGCGGAAGGAAGCTTTTAAAAACTATATATGAAACCAGCGGGGAAAAAGGATGTAACTTGGGCAAAACGAAGGCCTAATTAGATATTACTAACATGACAGTGATTAAGTACTACTTTAGTACGCGGTATATGTATATTCGTTGGCTCCATCAGTTGCAGACTTCAACCTGGTCATTCATACCTGTACACAATAAAGCTTTTTGTTCATTGAGAGCATTGAAACACCCATCACACAGAACACACACATATATATATATTTTTATATATTATATGTATATATATATATGTGTGTGTGTACATATATACATAAATACATACAAACATATATACATATATATATATATGCATGTGTGTATGTATACATACATATGTACATATATGTGTATTATGCATGTATGTATATACACACATATGCGTACATACACGCACACATAATGTATACGTATATATACTGTGTGTATATATATATATATAAAATATATATATACACATACATACACGCGCGCGCACACTGAACTAGTAAAGGAACGGGGGGAATGGATTTTAATAACTAATATAACTAAAACTGTAAGTGGGATAAGACTTGCAGTAACTGATCCTGTAAAAAAATTGGTTTTTCAGAAGATTATGTAACTTTCTCTGACATAACTACGCCTAGTTGAGAACATGGATTTGCTTTTCTGTAAACAGCAATATTTCGTGAAAGCAAAGCACTGGAAATGTAACCATAGATTTCACGAATAATGAAGACTGTCAGTGAAATGAGAATTAGCATTTCACGTCTCATAATGACAGTCCCTTAATAAGTTCATACTGTTTGAGTGGGAGATAATTTTTGAGCAAAATTATCATTTCGTTCCAGTAAAAGCTAAATATGCAAAACATACTGTCATTTTAAAGCCTGTAAAAAATCCTGATAGAGAGAGAGAGAGAGAGAGAGAGAGAGAGAGAGAGAGAGAGAGAGAGAGAGAGAGAGATTAAAAGGTATGAACCGTCAGGACAGTAATTTTCTCGTGTTTTCATTACAATTTTTTTATATAAAATGGAAATAACACTTTTTAACAACAAAAAAATAGAAAAATTTTTAACCTGGGGATCTACGAAGAACATAAAAATATTGTAGCAGCAGACAGTTAAACAGACAGCAATTATTATTATTATTATTATTATTATTATTATTATTATTATTATTATTATTATTATTATTGAAAGAGAAATCTTGTGGGTTTCTCTCTCCATCTTCAGAAGAAAACTGAAGGAAGGTTTTGTTTGATTATTATTATTATTATTATTATTATTATTATTATTATTATTATTATTATTATTATTATTATTATTATTGTGTGCAATCGAGTTAAATCTCAGCATGCAATCACGCAATCATTCACGCTGATGCAAAAGAAAGCCACAAGAAATTGTTAGGTTACAGGTTTTGTAAAACCCATTACAGCGTCTTTAGAGTCGTATATAGTCACTGCATATACCCACAAACCCAACTATAGAATTAATTATTACCATGTTCACCGACCCTTTGTAAAACAGTGGCTTTGTGACAAATCCATCTGGGTTATGTTTTAGGAGAGCTTCATAAATTACACATGGTAGATTATAATAAATAAGTAGATAAATAGTTATTAATATTACACACTGCTAGAGCACAGAGATCCAACTTTCAAATGACCTGGTAATGGAGGAGTAAGCATAGCCCTGCCAAGACCACCGGGAGTCCCCTACCCCAACCCGAACCCCCAGCAACACCCCACCACCACCACCACCACCATTTACATGACTGATAACACCCAATTGAGAGTCTCTCGCGGCCTCATTAGTTCGGAGATATTCCCGCGTGCTGTTTATTATTATTATTATTATTATTATTATTATTATTATTATTATTATTATTATTATTTCGCGTCCATTTTGTGATGTTGATAGTTATAAAATCAATAAATAAAAGATTTACATAAATCCCTGAATCGGTTATATTAAACCATTTACATTATTAATGGTATATCTTTCAACATATCACTATTGAACCCACTAAAAGTGAAAGGAAAGCCAGTTGATGTAATTTTTGGCGAATTACCCTTTTTGGAGTTGAACCAGGCTAACACTTCTCATATTATTTGGTTCGTTTTGAATTTTAAGTGATTAAAATGAAACGAAAAAAGGTTAAATTACCATTAAAACACTCAGTGTTTGCAATATTTTATTTTAAAAAATGACAGTATTTCATGAATTTGCCATTTGGAAATTATTTTCTTGATTTTCTACTGACTGACCCAGTTACGCTAAGGCTCATACATTAAGAAACACTATGGAAAAATAAAAAAAATAATTTCCATTAGCGGTAACAAAACTGCAAGAGTTGGAATATTAGCTAACTCTGAATATGATTTAAGGCAAAACTTAGTTTTGTTGTTTGGTATGGTTGTGACATGGAATGAATTATATGTGTGTATAAAATATATATATATATTATATATATATATATATATATATATATATATATATATATATATATATATATATATATATATATGTGTGTAGATGCACGTGACTTCAGTGTTATATGACAGGCAGAAGTTCAGTATATATATTTATTAACTCATTGTATATATAATATATATATATATATATATATATATATATATATATATATATATATATATATATATATATATATATATATAAAATATATATATGTATATATATGTATATTTTTATAATATATATATATATATATATATATATATATATATATATATATATATATATATATTATAATATGCAAAATGATATATTATACCCAGATATTCAGCCATAAACAACCTTTCAGCATCGAATTCACTTTGCCTTGGTTATAAATTTCACCCATGGGGATTCATATCTGAAAAGTGTTCAGCCCTCCTCCAGGATTCTTAACCCTTTTGAGGCCAGAAACTAGGTTAGAGGTGACATGGTCCCTTTACTATCAAGAGATGTAATTTTGGGTTAATAGTGGCACAGTATTGTAGAGTATTAAAAATGACATGTGTTAGTCTGTGACAAGACTTTATTATATATATATATATATATATATATATATATATATATATATATATATATATATATATATATATATATATATATATATATATATATATATATATATATATATATATATAGAAATGCATCCATTTACGAGTAGGGTGCAAGGAAGTGACTCCAAGCAAGCCCTTCCATGAATTTCTACGAAAACTCATGATGTTATCAAAACAAGTCTCAAAGGGAAACACTAGGAGGGTTTTATTTTCAAACTCTTGAGTTTTCAACGGACCATAAAACGTTTTCCGGGTCTTGTAAAAAGTGTTTTCACTAAAACTGTCTGGATACCTCCAATTGCCTGCAATTCCCCGTATCTTGTCGAGTTCTTGATATAAAAATTCCGGACTTCCGACCCTCAGTCCTTAAAACTCAGAAGAAAAAACAACGGTCTTAGTTCCCTGAAGAGTTTGAAATAAAGATCCTCTAATGCTATCTATTTACACTTGCTTATATATATACACATATATATGTATCTATGTATCTATCTATCTATCTATATTTATAGAACAAAAACAAAAGATCTTTGACTCCTTTGTTTCACTTTCTTCATGGCCCATTACTCTGTTTTTAGTTTTCTGTAAAAGAAAACTATTGTGCCGGCTTCGTCTGTCCGCCCTCAGATCTTAAAGACTAGTGAGGCTAGAGGGCTGCAAATTGATATGTTGATCATCCTACCTCCAATCATCAGACATAGCAAATTGCAGCCCTCTAGCCTCAGTAGTTTTTATTTTAAGGTTAAAGTTAGCCTTAATAGTGCATCTGGCAACGATATAGGATAGGTCACCACCGGGCCATGGTTAAAGATTCATGTAGGCCGCGGCTCACACAGCATTATGCCGAGACTACCGAAAGATCGACCTATTTTCAGTGGCGTTGATTATATATATATATATATATATATATATATATATATATATATATATATATATATATATATATATATATATATATATATATATATATACACATGTGTGTATGTGTGTGTGTGTTTTTCATGTGTTCATTTTTATCAGCTATACTCGCCTGACTCTTTATATACACAGATATTGAGTCACAAATCACTTTTAATATCGAATCCCCTATTCCTTGGGAACAACTTATTCACTAAGGGAATGTGTACATTTTCATTATATTAAATTACAAGAACAGCCTATTGATAGCGAATTCACCAAAGCTTAGGAGTACCGTACCCTAAAGGGAATTACGTATATGCCAAGTGCTCGTACCTTGTCCAGGAACCGGAATGCCTTTTTGGAACGAAACTGGTTGCACAGGATCAGGGACCACGGCACGGATTCTACTTTCCCATTTTGCAGTGATGACAATCTCCTGTTCTTTCCAATCCTCAAGTGGTTATAAGGCACCTTAGTTTAACCAGACCACCGAGCTGAATAACTCTCCTATAAGAGTAGTAGAACGTTGATTACCTAGCAACGGACCTAGGAGAACATCAGCTACTACAGAAGCTCAGCAGACGAAATCTGAAATTCCTGCCCTCACTCGAGAGAAGTCCAACGATTTTAAAGTGGTGGTAATCTGTTTGATAAAGTAATGGGACGTCATCAGCTCTCAGAAGCTCAGCCGACGAAATCAGAAATTCCTGTCCTTCAGGTGAAACCATTCGTGTGGTAATCTGAAACGACGCATCACAAATTGTAAACGATGTGTAGTAAGCAAATGTTCGATCTTCACATTCTCGGAGTGGTCAGGAAGTCATCAATGGGTTTGTTCATGAAATGCGATTAGTTACTCAAAAAAATTCATTATACGGTTTTTTTTTCTTCATGTGGCATGATATAAAAATAGGCAGTAATTATCATCGTGCTACATTTTTGTCTGATGAAGATTGACAGATATATGATAAATGAGACTTGTTGGAAAGATGTTTGTTAAAAATATACTTTTTTTCAGTCTCAGAATAACATACCAGCCTGACCACCTTCACATCTCTTGAAAAAGGGTCGCAGTTAGCACCCGAAAGTACTCGAGATTCAAGTAATATGTAAATATTTACAAGTAAACAAGTTATACACAGGAATCTTGTGGGTTTCCTTTCAATACTTGTAATGTAATAGATAAAATACTAGATACTCTCGTATAATAACTTGTCTCCATCATCAACATCGTCAAAATGAACGTAATTCGAATTATTAAGGAATTTTTGCATTTTTTACCCCGTCCGAAGCATATAAAATTCAGCTTACTGAGAGAGAGAGAGAGAGAGAGAGAGAGAGAGAGAGAGAGAGAGAGAGAGAGAGAGAGAGAAACCGTATCACACCTTTATACTGGTCTTCATGGCGCACTCTACTGTCGATATTAGAACTTCAGCCCAGATAACTATAATAATAAAATCCGATCGAATCTTGTTTGGCCTCCCCCGGGCGACAGTAGGGGAGACATGACACAGCCACCCTCCTCCTGCAAACCGGTTTGTCCGCCCCGGGTTGTGGGCGGGGTAGGTAGAGGAGACAGCAGCGCCGGATTCCAGCGCACATAGCGCGCGCCAACAAGCTCCTATTAAATATGTTAAAATCAGTCCACCGAGTTGCAGCCGATCGGTGCCGTGCTGTTGTGAAGGCGGCTTTAATCAGAGCCTGTTTTAGAGGCCACCTACATGTCGAGGGTCATGTTGACAGCTCCCTTCCAAAAATCGTTCTCACCTGACGAGACTTAAAGTTTCCGGGCGTCTGCGTATTCGTTTCTGATTGCCTATCCACGCCCCCAGTCGGTATTGACTCACCATACGTCAGAGTAAATAGTCCTTTGCCAACAGCAATGCAGCAATTTTCGATTTTCATTAAAAGGAAAGACAAACGTGGTTTTCATTCCGTGGGCACGTGGATGTAATTTGACACATTTCTCATTCGCTTCCAAGAGAGGGAATGAGGGAAGCGTTCCCGAGAAGCACATTTGGTTGTCCACACCGCCGTTCCCTGCTTTTATTTAAACCTCTTTCTTAGTTTTTGTCCACAAAGTTTCTTTAATTATGAAGCGTTTGTGTGTGATGTGTGGTCTTATGAAGTCATTTGGTCATTTTCGTCGTGTACAGTCGGGAATATTTATGTCATCGTACTAAGATTCAGCCATTCAGAAGTTATCAGAATATATACATACATACACGCAGACATCGACACATTATATATATACATATATATATATATATATATATATATATATATATATATATATATATATATATATATATATGTATATATATATAGTGTATATGTGTTTTAGGCTTCAGAAGCCTTCCTGGGAAAAAACGTCAGGGACGGAGTACTAAGGTTCCAACTTCTTTTATGACTTTGGCAGCTGCGTCGATACCGCCCTGGCCTGTCACTCAGGAGACCTAGGTTCGTTCCCGGTGTGAGTCAGAAATTTATTTCTATGAAATGCGTGCTCATGTGCTAATTATTTCTGTATATATATATATACATATATATATATATATATATATATATATATATATATATATATATATATATATATATATATATATACACACACACACACACACTATGTAAATTAGAACGGAAAGCATCATAAATTCTTTGATATGGTAATGGAGACCAGACCTCTTGTTAGATGCTACAAAACAAACGTCTGTTATCTCGGATAAAGAAAAAAAAAATGACACAATAAGGAAGAGGGGGAGACGAAACAGGAAAGGGAAAATAAGGACTAGTAGCAGGAGAAGGGGCCTCACCTCCCCTTCCCCTTCCCCTTCCCCCTCCCCGGAAAAAATATCTTGAGATGTATTATCTGCCCAAGAGGAAAAATTATATTATCTCGTCTGTGCTGTGGTAGCATCATCTTACCACTGACTTTGTACTGTTGACTGTCTGTCAGTAACATTCACTGGCTATCAGTAGTATTCTTTTCTTTATCTCTTACCTTTTTTTTTTTTAAGCCGGTTAATTATTTTAATACGTCTTATAATTTTCACACAATTTTGACACTCGATGATCGTTTCAATCATTGGCACCATTGCCCATCTCTTGAAGTTTCAAAAGAACAAGAACTAACTTTTAGAGTCGTCATGTACTCGCCTAGTCATGACAGCAAGATACATAATGTAATGGAAGACAACATATTGCTATAATTACAGTTTACATAAACATATGATGGATTGATTTTCAGGACGTAACTATACATGGTTACGTAAGATCCAGTTACATTACATATTGCTATAATTACAGTTTACATAAACATATGATGGATTGATTTTCAGGACTTAACTATGCATGGTTACGTAAGATCCAGTTACATTTTACCCTTGAATCGCTTCTCCAGAAGGTTTTCGGGGGTCGTTATCTAGGACTACTTTTTTTCTGGGTGTCAGTATCGTTATGATATTTAGTCTTTTGTTTATGTTTTTACGGCAATCCCCAACGGGCTGGTACTAAACACGCCGCAAAGGTGGCTACAAACTCGGAGGGGGTCGCTGTCTAGGAAAGCAGCTTTCCTTGGCAATATTTCAGAAAGTGTAGGAATAGCACATGTATAATCTTGATCAAGAATCCATACACCCACCCCATTCCCTCTTTGTGTGCCTAAACTAGACAGAATCCTTATCTGAGCTTATCTGTGACTGTTGCTGCTTAATTTCCACTTTTTAAGCTTAGGGATTTGATATCATTACGGTATGTACGGGTACTCTTGTTCTGTAATTTTAATGGCTACTTGTCTGCTATTTAGGAGGCAACATGCATTTCGTAAATTTTCTACTCTCTTCCAGTCATTTATATCAAATATATATCATATATATATAATATATATATATATATATATATATATATATATATATATATATATATATATATATATATATATATATATATATATATATATATATATATAATTGCCTTATCCAGACGGCGAGGACATTACCATTATTCTTTAGCCTTGCGCTATGCCATAGCCTCTGCGCCAAGGTTTTACACAGTATGGAAGATTTCAATTCCATCACTTGAGGATGTACCCATGAACAAATTCCATTTTTTTTTTACATAATGTTTCAACTTTTATATAGTCAACTATCCTTTTGTTTATTTTTTTATTTGACGATTTATTTACTGGTCTTCATAAATGTACTATCTTTTTATTAGTCTGGCATCGAGAAATGTAATGAATATGTTTTAAGTTCTGTTACTTGCTATAATTTATATATAATATATATATGTATGTATGTATGTATATGAGTTATCCCCTTGGCCAAAAGCTTTAATGCACTGAAATAGCCGTCTCATCAGTAGCTTGGCAAACTCCCATATACGCTGCATTGTTTTTCTTTCGTGCTTCCTGAATATTAAGGACGTTTCTTTCATGTACTCCCTTCACCCTTATACTTCCAGCACTTTTTAGGTCTTTGTTTCTCCTTCCCTCCCAACACTTCTGAATCATACACATTTCCCATAGGTTACTCGTAGGACGTCAGATCTTCTCCGGTCTGTGTAGGTAATACCTCAAGTGCGCTCAGTGGGCAAAGAACTCTCTCCTCAACCAACCTATCGTCTTCCATTCTTTCCACAAGGCCAGATCATCTTAAAACACAGTGATCAATCTCTTCACCTATGCTAACCTTTTCTCCTTCTTTTATTCCTTTTTTAACGCTTCATATACTAGAATAATTCACCTCAACAGCCTGAACCTTATTCCTTTCGTTTTCATTCTACATTCTCACTTCACTTTTGTAACGGAGACTCGGCTCAATAATCCCCTCGTAAATGCCCCACCTTTGTTTCTGTAGACAGGTTGGATTTCTAAGTCTCTCCCAGGTCGTTTGCACGCCCCTTGCTGCCTTTATTGCTTCACTTATCCTGTAAATCGCCTTTTCTATCATCCTACCATCATCCCTTACGTTCACTCCTAAATGCCTGGACGGATCGACTATACTTCCTTGTTCCACCATCCATATGAAACATTCCTCGCTCCATCTTCCTAGTTTCGTTGTACCCTTCGGCCATATTCATGCTCACATTTTTCTCTTTAACTTTCAGCTCTTGCGAGTACTTTGAGCTTCTTCCTGTAGTGTCTGCAGTTTCTCTGAGCAGTCATTGCGAACATCAGCCGTTCATCACTCCGTTCACCAAATTTTGTAACCGTATCAGTCATTGTGGACTACAATAACTACCATAACTACATCTGGAATTTCGTTATTCGACATTGATGTTCAAAGGAATGTTATAAGAATAATCCTGACCTATTTTCATTCATGGCGATTTGAATTGAGAATTATTTTTCTCAATAACTTAAGTTTCTAATTTACATAATGAGGCCGTCAGCGTAATATATTCGCTTTACGACCATTTAGAATTCGTGCCCTCCACTGTCATCAATTATTCTCTGATAGATATATTTCTGGGACTGAATCAACAATTTCACCTATAAAATCTGTTGTATCGGGTCCCTCGACGATGCGTTAACACCATGCTTTTATTTTCAAATGTGCAACGTCTTTTTCGGGTGAGATTTGGGTCATTTCTTCAGTATGAAAGATTCGTATATAATAATCTCTCTCTCTCTCTCTCTCTCTCTCTCTCTCTCTCACATTGTTCTTCATTTGAACACAAGATAATTTTCCTGGCGTTTTCTTAGAGAGAGAGAGAGAACAGAGAGAGAGAGAGAGAGAGAGAGAGAGAGATTATTTTCAAATATGCAACCTCATTTTCGGATAAGATTTGGGTAATTTCTTTAGTATGAAAGATTCGCATATAAGAATCTCTCTCTCTCTCTCTCTCTCTCTCTCTCTCTCTCTCTCTCTCTCTCTCTCTCTCTCTCTCTCTCTCTCTCTCTCATTGTTCTTCACTTTAACACAAGACAATTTTCCTGACGTTTTCTTATCCAGCCCACGAACACGGCAAGTGAGAGAGAGAGAGAGAGAGAGAGAGAGAGAGAGAGAGAGAGAGAGAGAGAGAGAGAATATGACGGCATTACGTTTTATATTCACCAGAATTTCTTTGTTTGGGAAATGCTTGTTTAATGTTGCCTCATCTCAACTTGGGCACTTAACGCAGTCGGATGCCCTATGAATTTGATGTTATCTCTCAAACTTTTGTTTCTCAAAGTTTGTAGAAAACGCAGTCAGCTGTTTCCGCGCGGCGGCTCTTATATCCGAAAAAATAAAGTATGGGAAAGACCCTTTAATTAAGGATTGCCATGGTTGAGTGGCCCAAAACGGAGGGACGCGCCGAGCTCAGATGGGAGTTCGGGCAATGCCAGCGCGCAGGCGCACAAACAGACAATCCCTCGCGGTCGGTAACTTACGTAGTTGAAGTCCAGTTGCAGTGTGGCATATTGCGAATTTCTTTATTGCCTCATTTTTGCGACCGTATTCCTGTAAAGTTCTTCTCTCTCTCTCTCTCTCTCTCTCTCTCTCTCTCTCTCTCTCTCTCTCTCTCTCTCTCTCTCGAAACGTTCCTGTTTGGGGATTTGCCCTCTTTAGAATTTCACCTTTAGTTTGGAATGGAAAGGTTCTAAAAAAAAAAGGTTGCTTCATTTCCTTAATATAAACATTTGAAGTGAGGACTGCTTTTGCGTGAGGGTTTGACATTTCATTTTCCTTTGTCTGAAATTTTCTGGGAAAGAAACTGTAAAAGAGCTGTCTTTTACCCCTCCGAGTTTCACCTTTTACAGCCAGTCGGTCACAAAAGCATTCTTTTTTTTTTTTTTTTTTTTTTTACTCCGTAAGCGAATTAGTCTTGGGCGGTGGTTTTGTGTCGTAACCTTAGAACTACTCCGTCCTTTTTCCTTATTGACCCTCTATTTTTGTTTGTTTGTTTGTTTGTTTTATCACTTTTCTTTGGCTCTCTTCTCGTCACAATGATTGGCCACAGCGTTCGTTAAATATCTCGTCTTTTGTAAGACTGGACGCTGTTTCATTGAAAACGTTGCGACTTTACTTGGCAACAAATTGTTCCCCTGCTACAGTGGTTTTCAACCTGTGGGCCATGGGCAGTTCTGAGGGGGGCATACCACGGACGTCTTTAAAACAGTATTTAAAAAATGGAAAATCATTTACAGTAAATGCAGGCCAGTGCTTTCTTTCATAAATGAAAAAGTGTTATTTGAGTTGTGATTACAATGCACAAAATTTATTTACTGTAAGTGCAGGCCAGTGCTTCATTTCATAAGAGAAAAAGTGTAATTTGAGTTTTGTTTACAGTAAATGCAGGCCAGTGCTTTCTTTCATAAATGAAAATGTATAACTAATGAAGTATTCTGAAAAATAATTCCATAAATGAAAATGTAGAACTAATAAAGTGTTCTGAAAAATAATTTCATGAATGAAAATGCAAAACTATTAAAGTGTTCTGAAAATGCTTTATAATAATTCTATTATCATTACAAAATTCGGGAGGGCAGTGAGCCATGAGTATTTAGGGATACCAAAAATGCGCCACGGGCAGAAAAAGACTGAAAACCAGTGTCCTACCAGAAGTTTTCCATGAGAGCAGTGTTTAGTATTATCAAAACAGGCAGACTGACTTTCAAATGGAGCAAACCTATAATTTCCTTAACTAACAAATGTAAGCTTCAGTACAATCGAAAAGAAACTGAAGGATGGAAATAACGAATTAAAAATATTTGCAGAAAAATTATGCCATACAAACCAGAGGATTAAGACATCTTTACTTTCAAGCATTTTCAACTATCAAGCCTCAGAACCAGTGAACCGCGTAGTAGACCATTTTATTGTTTTCCACTACAGAGAATGAGAGACCTAATACTTGGTTATGTTGACTTTGTGGCTACTGAACCGACTTTGGATATTTTTAGCTCTACTTCTTGGGACGCTAAGCCTTTGAATCTGCTTAGAAAAGTTCAGCGTTTACGTATCCTGGTGGAAAACGACCAAAGAGGGGATTTTGTAACTGTGGTGTTAATCGCAATAACCACTATCTGGAAAAGGGAATCACTTTATCGAAAAGATTTACCCCAAAATAAAGGTCTTGGGAAGCTGCTGACCTACAGGTAGGAAAACAGCGCTTCGGTAAGGGTTTAACATTTGGTATTAAAAGGAAAACACAGAGTTGAAGGTAACATGCATTGCCAAATATACAGAGCCACGGAGCACAGGGATATATTCCAAGGGAATCATGGAACAGGTGTACAGTACAAAGCCGTCAAAAATGAAACTACTTTTTCGTTGGAGTTTAGTCTCGTGCCGCCATGGTCGTCTTCAGATCTTTGGTAAGGATTGTAGCTCCTTCATTTAGATTGGAGGTGTGTTAGACTTTCTGCAACCAGATTCAGCATCTACATCCTTGACTGCCCACTTTCCTAGGAAACAGTTGTATCGTTAGTAAGGGTAAAACGACAAAAGTCCGGTAACGTTATCCTAAGGAACAAAAAACATGATAAGTCCAGGCTTTTTAAAAATATCATCAGCAAAAATATTGTAATCTGGAACTCAAAATTCTAAATAAAAACAATTACATAGCCTCAAACACCTACAAGGCCTAGTAAGATGCACATACCATAAATATTAAGTCATTCCCAAAGTAAAGTAAATAATATATTAAGGGGTTTTTCTGTCTTAATATTTGAGAGTAAATAAAGAAAATGTCATGTGTGAATTAGCGAAAACCTGCTTTGAAATAACTTCGCGATTCAAATAAAGCACTTTGCTCTTGTGTTGGCGTTGGGTTGATTTCGAGGGTAGGTATAGAACCTGAATTCGACAAGAATTATCTTTTGATACTTGCAGTAGTAGAAAGTGTACTAACTATTCTCTCCGCATGCGGTGTACTGTAGGCATTACTTAAGGTTCTTTGTGGTGTTCCTTCGACCCGTAGTTGCAACCCCTCTCATTTCTTTTACTGTCCCTTCTTATTTTCTTTCTTCTTATTTTCCACCCTCTCTAACAAACTGCGAGGTTTTCCTCCTGCTACGCTTTTCAAACCTTTTTGCTGTCAATTTCCCTTGCAGCGCTGAATGGCCTCATAGATCCCAGGGCTTGGCCTTTGGCCTAAATTCTGTACTCTATTCAGTTCTGTTGTACTGTCGCTTTTGTAACAGACCCAGAGGTAGCGTTGAATCATGGACAGGGCAGATGTACTTATCATATATAATTCCCTTTAGGTGTAAGTTATTCCCAAGGTAAAATGAATTGAAATTAATATATATATATATATACATACATACATACATACACACATATATATACATACATACATACACACATACACATACATACATTAAGCCTTGTCCTTTAATATATATATATATATATATATATATATATATATATATATATATATATATATATATATATATATATATATATACACACACAAACATACATTAAGCCAAGTCCCTTACAAGGATACTGCATATAAAATGGTGGTACTTATATGACATTAACCTCTGAGCAGAACTTTCACAATGGTGCAGGAGGCCCATCATCAGTACAATGATTCAATCTGCAAATACACTGTGCCATTCACCTAGTCTTTCACCTTGCTTCCTA
This sequence comes from Macrobrachium rosenbergii, assembly GCF_040412425.1. Lineage (NCBI taxonomy): Eukaryota > Metazoa > Arthropoda > Malacostraca > Decapoda > Palaemonidae > Macrobrachium > Macrobrachium rosenbergii. The sequence continues at coordinate 62,776,399 of NC_089746.1, read as the reverse complement.
GATTTTATACCCTTCCTTCATGCATATAAATATCAAGACTTTTGTCCAACACCTTCCTGTCCTCCTTGCTCCTGACACTTTTGGACTGTACACTATGTTCTCAGAACTATCGTGGCCCATTCTTTCAACTATCTCAGAGAAAAACTTTTTCCATACAAGTTTTTCTTGCTAGAGTTTGGGTATGAATATTCCGTTTTGCAAACCATCTATTCCAACACTGAAGACCCTTTCCAAACACATTTTAAAGCAACCCTCTATTTAAATTCAGTCCATGAACTTTGTGCCTACCTTTAATACCATATCTTTGTCTGCCATCTACATTTGCATTTAAATCGCCCAATACTACCACCCTCTCATATTCTCCAAACCTTGGCAAGCACAGAATTACGACGTTCCCGTCAACATTTTCACTCATTTTTTCTCGTATTGCACGAAAACTTAGCCATGAAATACCCGAATTGACCCTTTTGCACACAAGCATCGGTCCCAGAGCCTTCCTGATATCTTTCAGCTTTTGGGTGACTTACTCGTCATTTTTTATTTTAGTCCATACAATGTCTTCTTGAAGTAACTGAAGTTTCTTATCTTCCTTTTCGTAATTATAAGCCGTCATTGGGAAGGATTCGCGTGAGATATATTTCTCATAATAATCAGTTTTCATTTAGCTTCACATGATATTGTTTTTGCACGTTTTTTTTTTTTTTTACCCAAGGACTTTTTTGTGATGAAAGCAGATGTGTTAATGCCGTAGATATATGCCTGTGATGGTGTTCGTGAAATAAAAAAAAAATATGTAACTGCACCTTTCCGGCAGATTAAAAAAAAAAACGGTAAAAATTGTTGGGGAGTATTAAGAGATCTGTAAATTACGAAATATCAGGAACTGTACCGTCACGGAGGGGAAGCGAAAAAATGAAACAAAGATTTGAAAGTACTCTCCATTCGTGATTGTCTTCTTTTTTTCTCATTCTGATGTGGAAATGCATGTTATATGCCTGGTCGTGTTTGAGTTCCATCTGTTGAGAGACGTAATCGCATTGTTATAATGTATACTTTGTCTTATGGTTTTCTTGTTCTTCTCACGACTTTCGTAGGTTCTAGTTTGTTCACCAAAGGCGTTGCGCTGACAGTTTCGTTCTTTTGCCCAAAGCAAACATTCAGAGTTGCATTATCGCATTGCAGTTAATTTCTTGTGTAAATGTTGGACTCATTGTCTCCGGGTGATTTCGCTCTTATTCGTTAGGGATTTTGTTTGAACCTGCCGGTGTGCGTGTGTGATGTGATAAAAGTTCACACACACACACACACACACACACACATATATATATATATATAAATAATATAACATACAGTCACAACATACAGTCACGTGGAAGAGAAATAAATTTCTGACTCACATCAGGATCGAACCCAGGTCTTTCAATTGAAAGACAAGAAGGCAGCGCTGCCCACTAGGCCATACAAGTCATGACTTGTATGGCCTAGTGGGCAGCCTTTCAACTGAAAGACCTGGGTTGATCCTGATGTGAGTCAGAATTTTATATATATATATATATATATATATATATATATATATATATATATATATATATATATATACACACACATGTATATTTATATAGAGGTATATGTATGTATAATGTTTCCTAACAGCGCTGTTCTAAGTCCAGGTTCATGAAAATAACCGATTTCATTCCTTCCTTTTTCTCTGTGTGTGTAAACAACAGGAAATTATTAATCCTCTCCTTTGTTTCTTGCCGAGGTCTTTTATACCACTTGGAGAGTGTTACTTTTTGAGACTTTTTTTTTTTTTTTTTTTTTTTTTTTTTTTTTTTGAGGCATATTATTAGACTGTAGTGTCTAATGCTTTTTGCACCAACTGCTGCCGCCGCGTATTTTGTTTCTTTCTGCAAAGATAAAGATTATTTTTTTTTAACTTTCGGTGGTCTCTTGAGAAATATGAAAATTGTAACAAAATATTGTAATATTAGGTTGGGGATAAAAATCAAAATCCTAAATTCTGACATTTTCATATATGTTCGATGACAAGTAAATATGAAATGTTTGAAGAATGCACACATGCACATTGCATATATATATATATATATATATATATATATATATATATATATATATATATATATATATATATATATATATATATATATTATATAATATATATGTATGTATGTATATGTATGTATATATATACACACACACGTATGTATGCTAAACGTCTAGTAAATATGAAGCTAAAGGAACGGACCGTTTCAGGTAGGGCATGGCATTTAGGCTGTTGTTCTCCAGCCCTTTCACCCATTAATCTGCAGGCAGCGCTCGGGCTTCGTCGAAAAGAGTTCACGCCGTAGGAAATCTCTGTAGGCTAAAATGAGCCACTGGGAATGCATGGGTGTTGTTGTAGTCAAGCATTAGCGAGTGGAGATAACCAACCATTCAGTTTCAAAGAAAAAAAAAGAAAAGAAAGGAGCCATTCTTATGGTCAGTTGTTTGTAATGTGTTGTCAGAGACCTGTGTATTTTATGGAAGCTCAAGATGTCTTGATGGCACATTTCGTTAATGTCAGTTTTTATTTTAATTTTTGTTTGTTTGTAGACAGAAGATGAATTCGTATCATTTCAGTATAATAAAATGCGTTCAGTCGATGCAGAAGCAATTTCTTCAGGTACAACGATTCAGTGATGCAAAGTACGTTAGGTCTGTTATGCTTGCCCTTCAGTAATTGGCAGGAAGAAAACACATCGATCTAATGTGCCCCAAATTACAAAGGAACTGAACTTTTGCTTTCGAGAATAAATTCCTCGTTTCAGGTAACTTTTCCCATAACAGTAGAAATGAGAGAGAAAAAAAGTTTGGCCTGTTCCAGTAAATATTGTGGAGACAGGTTGCAGTAAATGCAGACTACTCCCCAATTCTGTGGTCCTTTTTGTGGTCACCTGAGTTGACCTTTTAACTGTCATTAAGATTTCTGGAATTTCAAAACATTGGAAGCAGTCATGTTTGTGGGATGCTTCAAGGTCCATCTAAGACCATCTGTATAAAGTGCTCATTTAAAGGCCATTTAAAACCGATTTTAATGATCGTTTCCTACGTATTACAAATAAAGAATTTTTATTTAGACTTTCATTTAATTGACAGGCAGCTGAGGGTTATTGTTCATAGGGCTTTTATTAATACGAGGTCTTCATGTTGTGAACTTCACAGCGTAATGCTCTCCGACTTTTCCTTTTAATCTTAATTACTGATGTGATTGCCCCTTGAAAATAAGACACCATAGTGGGTAGATCAAGGAACTCTGATCACATTTGTTCTCACTAGATGTTAAATGAAGCAGCTGACATCTGAACAGTGATTTCAAGTGGATTTAACCTATCTCATACCGTCCTCCACAGCATTTTCCGTTGTAATGCATGATTCTGAGTAGTTGATAGCACTTTCCTTTGATTTCAAGAATGTTTTGTCATATCACTTGTATGGCCTTCATTGAAGTCTACTGTGACGCCATAATGCGTCATCCAGTTAGTCAGTAATCCAAGAATTGCTTTGAACCAAATAGAACGAACAGATATGGAAAGGTCTTTTTTAGTGTCTTTATGTACTGATTTTACACAAGCCTTTACACTTTCTTAATTGTCATCAGTGGCAGGTAACTAAAATCAGTGCTGAGAAAACAATGCGGTGGTAAAACATAAACTAATAGAACGTGTACATCATTACTTACAAAATATGTTTGCAGTGTGTAGCTTTGCTAGTCCCTTTCAAATAAGTCCACTTCTGGACATAAATAACAGGGTTATCCATTTCACTCAATTTAACCCATTGCCACAATTATACAGAAAACCCCTGTATTCGCGGGGATGCGTATCGCAACCACACACACACATACACACACCCGCGAATAGCAAAAATCTGTGAATACTTAAAACCCCTCTTAAAAACACTTAGAACTGCCTATTTTGATAGTTTAAACACAAGACCCTAAAAATGCTTATACCAGAGTATTTTAATAGTTTTATCACAAAAAGTGCATCTAGTGATGAAACTGATATGAAAAGACAGTAATTAGTGAATATTTGTCAGTTAAAAATACCGCGAATGGGCGAATTTCCCGTGAATAATGTTTATATATATGTTCCACAGAGAAATCCGCGAATAGGTAAGTCCGCGAATAGTGAGGCCTTTTTTCACATCATTTCCCTCAAGACAAAGATATGCTACACAAAGTCTAGTTCATAACAGAAATTCATAAAAGAACAACAAGAAACGTACCAACGCTGCTACAAGGGAGTTTACGTACCAACGCTGCGGAAAACTTAAGGAATGGCACCATTGATGGGGCTTAGTCCCCGTCCTGGATATGACTTTGATGCAGACATTCTCTTTGTACGAAGCGCACCTGATCATCTTCCTCCCAAGTGAACAAAGCGGGATAACTGCGCTTACTAACGATAACCGTTATTTTCACTTAGCATGACACCGAGGTACGATCTTGCTCATACGCTTATGTTGTGTAATTCGTGAAATTTAAATGGCAAACACTGTTAGGAAGGCGATCTGTTGTATCATTACCACACACCACGAATGACAAGCCGCTACCTCAAAGTCCTGGTACCTTAATGAGCAGTCTGAAAGGGGGAGGGGAGGTGAGGTAAACTGCTCTCACTTGCGCCTCTCACTCCAGAAGTGATTGGGATCATTTGCCCACATCTTGGACAAACGCAAGCATGGTGGTGTAATTGCAAGTACTGTTCTCGTGTGTGCTCGTATTCATTAAGGGACTAACTCGCTTAACTATCAGTTTATTTTAATATAACTTTTTAAGAAACGAAGATACTGTAGTTATGTTTCTTGGGCATTTTGTATGTCTCGTCTCTAGTATTTTGCAGATCTGTTTAGTTACATTAAAATGTAAACTTCGGATATTCCCTTGAATTTTTTTTAACCACAATAATTTGCGTATTTTTTTCGAACTTTGCTTTTATTTTTTTTTACTTTGCTTCTTGTTATTGTGAAATATTTTGTTTACTCTTATTATTATCGCATTTTGTTTTTTTACTTTACTCATTATTATCAAATTTTATTTTTTTTTTTTGTTTTATTATTATCAACATGAAATTTCATTTTATTTTACTTTCATTATTATCAAATTTTATTAATTTTCACTTCACTCTTATTGTTATCAAAGAATATTCAAGGGAGCGGTAAAGATGCTTTGCGCCATCCAGAAGTAGATTTTATCGTGTGGTGGATTTCCTCGTCTGCCTTTTTCGTGGCTAGAGGTGAGGCGAGAGACGGGAGGAACCAAGCGCTGTACAGATGGAAGTGATCACCAATCGCCAAAAACGTATTCCCTCATATCAAACTTAATTCGTTCTCTCCCAAGACGCACCCCCTGAGTTGTGGGAGGCTCGGTGTCACCTTCTAATTAATTTGATGACTTGATCTGAAGCAGGTGTGCTGCTCTCTCGTCAGGTGGTGTTGGGATGTTGAGTGATGCGGAGTCTCTAGTGTCCATCTTGTTATCTGAGACACGAGACTCCCTGAAACATTCGGGGGTTTTCTCTCTCTCTCTCTCTCTCTCTCTCTCTCTCTCTCTCTCTCTCTCTCTCTCTCTCTCTCTCTGAGGTTATACCTTTATTGTTTCTTCCTCTCCTTCTTCCCCTCCTGCTTCCTCTACCCTTTCTCTTACCCCCACCCCCATGTTTTGTCTGTTCATTAGTATGCTGTTACCTCGCATTCATTAGGACAATCCGACCAATCCGCGGCCCAGCGTTATTTTGATAAGCAGCTGACGATGAGGATTGTCGAGGAACAGGAATCTTGCATAAGGGAGATCAAGTAAAAGAAGGCGAAACATTATATATTATATATCTTGTTTAGAATATCGTTCGTTTTCATTGTTTTTTTTTTTTTTTTTTTTTGTAATCGTACGAAACAAGTAAAAAATGCGCAATCGAGTTTTCTGTACAGTGTATAGTGCTGTATGAAAAACTCAGCCACGGCCCGGTGGTGGCCTGTGTTGTTGGCACCTATAGCGGAGCCAGACGTACGATCATGGCTAACTTTAACCTTAAATCAAATAAAAACTACTAAGGCTAGAGGGCTGCAATTTGGTATGTTTGATGATTGGAGGGTGGATGATCAACATACCAATTTGCAGCCCTCTAGCCTCAGTAGGTTTTAAGATCTGAGGGCGGACAGAAAAAGTGCGGATGGACAGACAAACAGGTATCTCAATAGTTTTCTTTTGCAGAAAACTAACAATGTATTCCTTAGATGTTCGATGTTTAGGGGAATTAAAACATAATTAGGCGATTCAGTTTATTATTATTATTATTATTATTATTCTTCCATGCACAAGGAACAAGTTTAAAAGTCCACCAACTTGTCAAAGAGAGCTTCTGCCCTTATGTGGAAAAAGTAAAAAAAAGGCAACGGGAAAATGTTAAAAAAAATATTAAAATGAATTAACAAAGAGATGAACGGGACATATATAAACAACAAAATGGTAAGATACTGAGGCAGGTATGTTGGCGACAATAAGTAATTTTATATTTAACATCAAACTTCCGAGTATCATTATTAATAATAAAACTAAGAAAACTATCTTACAGTTTTACAGGGAAGGGCTGACATCATAGAACCTCAACAGAATGTTGGACTTGAGCCTGTGCAAAGCGAACATCACACACACACACACACACACACACACACACACACACACACACACACACACACACACACACACACACACACACACACACACACACACTAATTGTAAAGGCACAGGAACGAAAAGTGACAGAGGAAATTGCAAGGTGTAACTGAGCTTAGGTGATGCCAAAAAGTTTTTATTCTGGGTAGCCATTTTTAAAAAACTTTTTATGATATTTAAATGAAATTTATATATTGTTATTGTTCATCATTGCCATTACTTGGAAACAGGAAACTAACACTGCAGTCGATGTTACATGAAAAAGGTACAGATCCGGGACTAGGAGGCTGTTAACATCCAAACTTGAGAACATTTTCCGAAGGATTGTTCACCACATAAACTAAAGTATACACATTTAATAACATCATCTTTGAATTTATGGAATACATTACGAATGATATTTAGTATTCTGGCAGCATTAGATGTTCTTTTTTTTGGTGCGAAAACATTGTTGGTGAATATTCAGAATCGGAAAGTACCTTGTTACTTACGCAGGATGCTTTATTTAGCAGGATCATTGTAAGGGATCGGTTGCTCCGAAAGTATTAAGTTAGTCCTTATGTCACAAAGACTTCACCACTTACAAACCTGTTCAGTATTTCTGTGAAGGCTGATAGCATTGATTCAGATTAAAAGTTTATTTTTATCCTTTATTTATGCCTATTTTTATTTTTTATTTTATATCTTTTTTTATTTTTATTTTTTGTATATGTACATTTTAATTTTATATTCCTTCAGAGAAGGAGCCAAGCGAAAGGCTTCATAAAAAAAAAAGCAGTGATGCAGATTAAAAGGTCTTCAAAATAAGAGCTAAACAAAAGGCTTCATGAAAAAACTTATAAAACTGCAATGCTTCCATAACCCCCTCCTCCTCCTGGTTGCTTGCACCCTTCAAGCACAACTTGTCGTGACCTTCAAAATAAAAGAAAAGGAACTGGTCACTGATTGTCAAAGGCAGTGGCTTATGTATAAGGGGATTGCTGGATGTTTCTAAGTGTTCTAAGTTGAGACTTTTATTAAGTGCCACGTTTGAGGCGAAAGTGGAGTTGAACAGCTGGATGGATTTCATTTTATTTGGTTTAGTTACAAAAGGTTTCTGTTTTTGAATATATGTTTTATTAATGATTTATTTTTTTTTTTACTTTGAAACACACACCGGTAATCTGCTGATCCTGTTCCAGAAATGCTTTGCTGTAATCTCTCTCTCTCTCTCTCTCTCTCTCTCTCTCATCCATTTTCTGTTTATTGTATCCACACTTTACCACTCTGTAAATCGAGTATTCTAGGCCCTAACCGTGTTCCTCTTAATACTTCTAATTTATAATGCTTTTTTTTTCACAAACATGTCCCCTCGTATTATTCCTACAGTATATAACCAAACCAAGCGATTTTAAGACATCTAAACCCCCGTCTCCAGTGCTAACTTTTAACCACATTTACAAATATCTGCACATTTCTGATCCTTAAACTATCTTTACTCGACATACCACGAGGACTGTATTTTTTTCTACGTTATTTTCATCCAACTCTTTATTATTATTAAAGAGCTGATCGTTCCCTAATTTGCATATCAAGTTTCGCCCAAGCTCCCACTATTTTCTTGAGTCACGTTCATTTAAATCTCGTCTTTCCTCGTTCTGCCATTTTTCCGCAACATCCCCCCCCCCCACAAGCTTTCCTTGAAATTCAGTGCATATCCGCTTCATTCGTCGTTGCTAACATTCATCATAACTCCGTCTTATTCCCGGTTTCCATTATTTCCCCGCCTCTCCTCTTGTAAACATTCACTCCTGGACTTTCTCATCAGTCAGACATCTTCGCACCCATTCATCAGGTGACGAGAAATTCCTTTTTCTGTATCATGAATATGCATTGTATCAGCCGGGAACGCCAGAAGCAAAGTCCAATCACAGTTCATATCTGGCAGACCTGCACCCATTTCCTGGGTCTTCTCCCAGCTTCGGCCTTCACGCTGTTTCACATGAATATTAAAGACATAACGCGCCCTCGTTTAACAAGTGTGCTCGCTCGAAAAAGTTAATGTCGCCTCTTCTACGTAGACTTTTATGGGGTTCGGTTGCGGTATTCAAGTCTCTGGTTGCTCTTGAAGAAAATGCAGTTTATGGGAGGTTTAGAGTCTTTGATGATTGGAGCTAAATGCAGTCAAATGCATCTCTGAAAGTAATTTGAATTGAATTTTTTTCAGTTTCTGTCATTGTAATGGTAATTTCAGCAAAGCACAAAACTACTAATTATTCCATAAAGAAAAAAAAATAAGTATCATATGTTTGGAGACGGCAGAATACTGGAAAATGCTGCATTCTTCTTCTTCTTCTTCTTTTAACGTGCTTTTTCCCATTTTTGTATGGGGTAAGCACGATGCCTTCTTTTGAAGGACTTTTGACTTGGCTTTGGGGTAGACCTGTAGTCTCGATCGGCTGCCCTGCCTGACATCGCTTAGACCCCGGTAGCGTATGTTTCATGTATCATACCCGACCCAACGCCTTTTCTTCCCAGCAGCGAGAAGTTGTTGCGCGGGTAGGGCGAGAGTTCGAACCATATTTGTTTTTAAACCCGCCTTTTAAATTAAGTACATGAAATGAGATTAATGTGCATAACCAATGAAAATTTCTTGCTGCATCTTAAAAGAATTATTTTCACGTTTTGACCAAAACAAAAACAAAAAAGAATTTTTGTCAAGGAGGTCTCATTTCATAGTTTTGATTGTTTTATCTTCTATGTTTTTTCTTCGTATTTCTGTTAAGATTATTCTGTACTACTTTACCATTTTTTTTAACTGTGCTGCTTTCCCTGTGGGACCCCTTGAGATTGTACCATACTGCTTTTCCAACTGGGCTTGAAATTTGGACCATAATGAAGATGATAATAATTAGAAAATTGAGATGTATGTACTTGTGTATGTATGTATGTATGTATGTATGTATGTAAGTAGATCTAAGAGAGTTATGATATCGGTGCATATTTGCGCATAATAAGTAAAAACCCTTCGTGGAGATTGCTTTCTCTACATTAGCCTGTTCCTGTATATATGCGGCAGGCTCATTGTCAGTGTGGGTAACCTCCTCACATAATGCGTCTTGCATTCTTATATATATATATATACATATATATATATATATATATATATATATATATATATATATATATATATATATATATATATATATATATATATATATATATATATTGTGTATGTATATATATATATATATATATATATATATATATATATATATATATATATATATATATATATATATATATATATATATCTGCCATTGGTATTCATTTTTTAATATATGAAATAGAATCTAACAAACTGAGCATTACAAAAAACAAGTAAAAATGCGCCGAAGTTTCTTCGGCGCAATCGAGTTTTCTGTACATCGTATATTCAAGGCCACCAAAAATAGATCTATCTTTCGGTGGTCTCGGTATAATGCTGTATGAGCCGCGGCCCGTGAAACTTTAACCACGGGCCGTTGGCGGCCTGTCCTATATCGTTCCCAGATGCACGGTTATGGCTGACTTTAACTTTAAATAAAATAAAACCACTGAGGCTAGAAGGGCTGCAATTTGGTATGTTTGATAACTGGAGGGTGGATTTGCAGCCCTCTGGCCTCAGTAGTTTTTAAGATCTAAAGGCGGAGGGCCAGACAAAGCCGGCACAACAGTTTTCTTTTACAGAAAAGTAACAATTACCGAAGCCACCCATGCAGTGAAGATGCATATTCGATGTATTTTGTCAGTGCACGTTTTGGTTGTGATTTTTATTTATTTATTTATTTATTTTTGTAATCGGTTGCCTCTTCATTAGTATCATAAAATATCATCTTGGCTAAATGTGGGCATTAAACGTGTTTCTTTTGAACGTTGCTTGAATGCTTGTTCTGCAAAGCCGATCTTTGTCAGAATATTAGTTTTTACAATTGAGGTTTTTTTCACCTGTACTCTTAGGTATGCGGCGGAGAATGTTTGCGGTTCATGTTATTCATATTCTTAGTAATCTTTTTCCAATAGTTGTACATAACAGCAATTAACTGTTATAAATTATCATCTTTGCAGTTAGGACTGTTGTAATTTTTTTTTTCACGCATTTCATTCAGGCACCCAACTTAAATTCAGTCGTTGATTCCTTCGATTTCCACATGGCTTCCTTTCCCGGCTCAGTGCCCTCTCTTTCTTTTGTCTTAGTTTCGTCAGTCAGCACATCAGTGTTTTTCCATCTTTTGCACCGTCTGCAACCCGTCATCCCAGTCTCTTAAACCCTCAGGGTACCAGCGCTTTCATATGAACAGCTTCGCCGGTATCATGATACAAGCCAAGTATCATCCGCGCTGACCGACCGTTGATCCGTGTGTGAGCAACGGTAGTTACGGGCGGTGTAGCATGATAGTTAGGGCGTGAGAGACCCGCCCTCAGCTTCCAGTGATGATACCTCGCGGTGGCTCCGCTATTGATATACTCACCATAAAAATACAGGCGTCTCCTCCCATCCCATCTAATCACCCGACTCCTCTTCTTTATCCCGTCACTCGCGGTTTTTCCTTCCAAAGCAGCAGCAGCTCTCTGCTCCGCTCTCGGTACCAGTTGCCCAGATTGAACGGAGCACAAACTGATGTAGAAGACTCCCATTGCAGACGCCACGCTGAGGCCTGGCATTGCGAAGAGGGGTCGCATTTTTCAGTCGATGAAATCTTTAAATAGCCTGTTGACGTGGCATTTGCGAGGGAACCTTGGTAAGGGTTTTGAGTGCAGAGTAATTCAAATAGATTTTAGTGCTGCTTTCGATTTAGTAAATCACAAGGCACTTATTTTTGTAAATTTCAGAATCTTGGAGTGGGTGGATATGTTTTAGGATTACTTCAAGGTTTCCTTACAGGTAGGCAGCAGCGAGTTGCTGTGGAAGGGATCTTTAGTGAACCAAGAACCTATTGTGCCTGGAGTTCCGCAGGGCAGTGTTCTTGGTCCACTGTTATTTTTTGTGCATACAAGTGATATGGTTGTTGGCCTGGAAATCAAGATTATTCAGTATGCCGATGATGCAACACTTGTGGGTGTAGTAGTCTCACTTGTGAGCAATGAAGCTGCCCAATCGGGACGTAGACCGGAACAGGGAATGGTGTAGTCGACATGGTATGAGGCTTAACTCCAGTAAAACGAAAACCCTGTTGATTAGCAGATCTCGTACAGATTTCCCATCCCATCCTCGCCGTCAGGTGGATGGAACTTTGCTAAATGAGTCTGAAGCTTTAAGTATTGTAAGTGTAACTTTTGACACAAGAGCGTCAGCTAAGATTTGATGCGCTAGCAGTCTCTTCACATTCCAAGGTAAAATGTCACTTAGGAACCAATGACCAGCCTCCTAGGAGATGAAGGTGGTTTAGTGAAAGGAAAATGACTTAATAATACCTACCAAGGGCATAATGATCCTCCGATTTGGGCAAAATGATTCCAATCATTGCCTTGTGATTTCTGTAATGCCATCACTGAACATCCGAACTGTTCGTAGTATACTTCTAAAAAGGGTCCAGTTATGCTATTTGAAACATTCTGCAGTATGATTCCTTTGTAAGCGTCATGTTAGCTGCTTTCAAAATGTTCTTCTACATGTACTCGAAATACCTGGAAAAGTGCTTAGCAATCATTTTTGCCTAGGTAAAAATTCTTGTATTGTTGCGTGATTTTTTATTATGCGTGGCGTTGAAAGTTTGGGTAATCGGCTTAGATATCTGTACAGGGAACCCGTCGCGGGTTTTCATTGCATTATTTATTATGGAAAAGAAGCGTCGTCATGTTATTACATATGACAAATCCTGTGGTCGATATTTGTGATTTGAACTATCGAGTTTTTTTTTCTTCCAGATCTTGAGAAGTTCTTGCATTCCACCGCGATAATATATATATTCACAATAAATGTGGCGTTTACTCTGGTATTTGCTCAATTTCAAACATTGTAATCCGTTTCCAAACTCAGGTGGTTTCAAGGCTTACTGGCCTTATTTTAGCTGGTAAGATGGTATAGTAGTTAGTGTCGTGGCATGCCACTCAGATGTCGCGGGTTCGAGTCCCCGCAGGGCGATAAAAAAATCACTGTCTCTGTATCATGATCAGTTACTGCTGCAGTGTTGAGTCTGCGGTGGGAGGTTGAAACCAACAGTTTTTGGTAGCTTGAATTTCAAGTCAGTGGCCCCTGTGGTGTGCTTGTTCCAAGAGAATAGGTTTCATAAATAATAATAATAATAATAATAATAATAATAATAATAATTAGGTTTTACCACTTGTTTCAATGCATTCATCATAGGTTTCATAATAATAATAATAATAATAATAATAATAATAATAATAATAATAATAATAATAATAATAATAATTAGGTTTTACCACTTGTTTCAATGCATTCGTCATCCGTGTGATTGACGGTGGTCTGTCCTCTGTTAACGTGACAAACTCTAGTAAAACTAGCGAAAATGTTGTGTAATTTCGGATTCATTTAGGTGGAGCGTGTATCCCCCGTAACCATTTCAACTGTAAAGTTTGTTTTGTGATCCAGGTGCAGTGATTCATTCATTATGCTGAGGATGAATTGGTAAACAACTTTTGTAACAAGTGAGTTCGTGCAGCGCTTTGTTCGCTCGAGTATGATGGCTGCGATTCACTGATTTATTGACTCATCGATTGATTTTGTAAGTTATCCGGCGTTACAACTTCCAGGATGATTGCTGTGGTGTGTAGAAAATATTCATTTGCAATTTATTCGAACACAGAACAAATTTCTGATTTAACAGTATTAATCCTATCAAGAAGACATCATTTGAATGATGAATTGTTGGGGTAAGATGGTATATCTGTGATGTCTTTTTACGTTTGGCTTGTGTTGTCAAGGTAATTAATGAGGTTGTTCAGTGTTCTCGGCTTCAAATTTGAATGTTACTTAATTTTTTGAATTGCTTTTCCACGTTATTGGAATTTACGGTGTTGAAAGCTTACAAAGAATTCTTGTTTAACGTTCCATGGTTCCTCTGCGGATTTCTGTTTTGGAGGCTTTGCATCCAAGTATCAACGCTGCACTCCAGTTATTCTTTTGAAATGGAGTTGCTAACCTCTTTCTTTCTCTACTCTGACTGCGACTCACCACTGGCAACTAACTACATACACTTACTACTTACGCCAACAGAGGCACCGTGGGTTTTTAGGAAAGGCCAAAGTCGTTGTCCAATCAGTAAGTAATGTTAAGTTTAGTCTACACCGTCCATTCTTACGTCATGAAGTTCTTCCCCTATCTTACCCTCCACATTCGGAAATGATTCAAACTACTCATCACTGACAGTCGAATAATTTCCATTCACCAGCCTCTTACAAATTGTATCTCTTATTCTCATGGTCATTTACTCATATACTTACTAAAAAAAAAAAAAAAAAAAAAAAAAAACTTTGCCCCCCGTAAAGTTGTTTCGATATTTAAAATATCGCACCAACTATATGGTCATGTCATTTGCCAATCCACCGTACTTCAGTCTCCTTTCTTCCTTCGCTGCTCAGATTCTCTCCTCTGGTGCCCTGAGAACCGAAAACATTCCCTCCTGGCTCAGTTCATCCAACTGATTTCTTCCAACACGAATACTAGGTATTGTAATGCAAGCCGCATATGCCCTTGGCAGCGAGATTGCTATAAATTGTGATTGCTGTTGGACATGAAGAAGAACCTTATCATCCAATTTAGGGGGAATTTCAGTTCATTGGTACTTCCTACGGCAGCCTTCACCCAACCCATGTGGGGAAATGGCTTATTATAACGGGGTGGATGTGTGTGTGTGTGTGTATGTGTGTCTGTGTTGTGTTGTGTTGTGTTGTGTTGTGTTGTGTGTGTGTGTGTGTGTGTGTGTGTGAGTTGTGTGGGTGTATCACTATGAAGAGAGAGAGAGAGAGAGAGAGAGAGAGAGAGAGAGGTACAAATCCACACACACACATATTCGTGCTAGTGGTAGAAATTATTATATATATATGTATACATACATACATACATACATACATACATTTTAATGAGTTTTGTTGCCCTTCCCCCTTTGACACCAGTCAGGTGTGGAGTCATAGTCTCGAACGGTTTTGTCTGTGTGTCCGCACTGTCCTGTACCGTAGTATATATATTGTGATTTATACTACTGTGTATCAATCCTTCGTTCATGACTTGGAAATAAAGTCAAAACCGGTACGTACAGCTTGTCTCTTATTTTTTCACCTTTGGTGATATGTGATAAATGAATCACGTGTTGATGTCATCATCATCGTTATATATATATATAAATATATATATATATATATATATATATATATATATATATATATATATATATGTATATGTATGTATATATGTATGTATGTATGTATGTATGTATGTATGTGTGTATGTGACCACGAACGGAGGATATTACCGAAAGGTAACACGAGAGGAAAAACGTTGATTCTAACATTTATTGGGTATAATTGCAAATTGTATTTACAGCTGTATAATATTAATAAGAAAAACTATATGACATATATAGTTTTTTTTACCCATCACAAGCATAGACATTGAATTTCAAAGAGAGCGCGGTCTGGTGACGAAGACTTTTTTACCATTTTCCTAAACTCCATCTGGCCAGTCATTGACCAGTAAATGTTCGGATATGAATAGCCAGTAAATGGTAATTAGGATGAGGAACAGTAAACAAAGAACGGTCCTGTTAAGTATTTTTCAGGGCGTAGAACGCAGCTGGTATTTGGAAAAATTTCAGATCCATATGCGACTGGTAGGTATATAGCAACTTCGAAGTCTCGAAGATAGAATATTCCTAAATTTATCTAACAAATATCAAGACAAAATGACTCTTAACTTGCAATTCTAGTGATCAGTAAAGTGAAACAGGCATGCTGGGTAGAATTCAAGGTCACTGGAAGACTCGCGTTGCTGATGTACTACCGGGTAGACTAGCATTTAATAGATTCTTCTTGTGAAATCATTCATTTAAAAAGAAAAATTCTGATCACTAAAATTTTCAGGATATAGTGCACAGTAAATTACACTAAAAATCTAACTCATTTGTCGTGCAAATCGCAATGCAATACATTCTTTATTGGCATTGAAATCATTCTTTCGGTGCTTTATACAATTCTTAGAAAATTATAAGCTGAAATGTTGAGAGCTTCTCAATCTCCCAGAAATAAAGGAGGTCGTTTCCCTCCCCCTCCCTTCCCTTCATCGGCAGTCAGGAGGCCACTTACCCCTCCAGTTAGTTAATCAACCTTCCCTGCACCGCAACGGCTTTTCTAATCAGCTTAGATGAATTTACTAAATGGAAGTCCACTGATTATTCCATTAAAACTGTAAATTTTTTCTCATTTGCCTAAGGATGGGAACTACAGTGGTATCCGTTTTAGCTGTACCTGGAAAATAACATTTGCTTCACAAATATCACTTTGAAGATTCGGTCGCATTTATAGAAGCAATTTTTTTAAAGATCTTAACATGTTCTTCAGAGGTTTTTTCAGACATGTATCAGTACTTCAAAATTCCCGAGTTTCATACTGTGTTCACTTTTTGTTGAAATCCGTGTATTTGATAAGCTATTTTTATTTTAAAAGTATGGTAAGGTTCCCCGTATTGTGGAATGTGAATTATTTCCCGTGTCACCTTTCTGTTTAACTTTAAAATATCAGATATAACACGACCTGATTAATTATAATGAGCAGAAAGGACCTGCTGGTCCAAGGGCAACTTGTGAGGGATTATTATAGATAGGAACAAGTTGCTGGAATGCAGGGGTCAAGTACAACGACTGTCTAGCTGCATTATTGCTAACAGAACTCTTAATCATTTTATTGTTGGTCAACGGTCTGCTCAGAAGTAAAGTATAACTGTCAGATGCAACGATATTTCCTTGCAAAGTAACTGTATCGTCATTTTCTTGTTAAGATGTATACCTCTTACGCTCCTCATGCTCAGTATTTGTACGCTAACCCTCTTCAACTTAACTGTCTCTACCCTTATCCTCCTGTTGCTGAGTATCTATACACTTATTCCTCTTCTTGTATAGCTAAACCACGAATATATATGGAAACGACGGAGTGGTACTAGGCCTTTCGACTTATTGTCCTTTACTTAGCAGTCCTTTCTCTTTCCTTCGTGACATTGCCTTTATTCAACTTCTTGTATAGCTTCTTTACAATTATCCTTAAATTGCTAAGCATCCGGTACCCTTGTCCCCATCTCTCAAAGTAAATTGTCTTTTTCCTTTTCTTATTTATACCCTTGTCCTCTCATTGCAAAGTATCTATACAGTTTCCCCTTTTCTTTCAGAGTAGCCATATACCTTTTCTTTCTATAGCAAAGTACTGACACCACTATCCTCTGCTTGCTAAGTATCTATCCCCTCCCTTTTTTTGCAAAGCATCTATGTCTTCTCCTCCTCTGGCAATTTATCCCTTCTTGTTCCAGTCCATTATCCTGTTCTCGCAAGGTGATGACAGCTTACCTCTCCTTACTAAGTATCTTGATGCTCTCAGTGCTAAGTATCATTATCCTCTCAGTGCTAAGTATCTTTGCTCTTTTTCTCTTCTTGCTGCTGATCTACACTTGCATTTGGCTCTTGCAAAGTATCAGTACTTTTATCTTCGTCTTGCAAAGTATCTGTATCGTTATCCTAATATTTTTATGTATTTACGCTCCCACCGTTTTCTTGCAAAGCATCTGTGCCTTTATCCTCTCTTGCTAAGGTGTATACCCTTATCTTCTCTGGCTAATGTGTATACCCTTATCCTCTCGTGCTAAGGTGTATACCTTATCCTCTCGTGCTAAGGTGTATACCCTTATCCTTGTAAGGTCCTAAATAAAAATGGGAACTCTTTTAGCAGTATTTTCTCAGTTTATTAAACTTTTTAAATGTAATTATTTGTCAAACCACTTCCCTTCTTTCAGTTTTCTTTGTCTGCCAAAATTCTTATCAAGTTTATTTGCCTCAGTCAGTATGTCAAATGAATCTTCCCTGTAATAGATTCAGCACGTGTCTGACCTTCATGCTTTTATAACTTCTGACATTGTTGTTTACCAGTTACAGAAAAAGTAAGTTAGCTTTTAAAATACATATTTTTTTTACCAAAAGTTCTGATAATATTCTCATGCCAAGAGCAAATGCAGCAGGAACAACGCTGTTTAATATACTTTGCAGCATCATTCACCAAAATGATTCCGGCCATTCTGAGTGAATAGGAAATTCTCAGAATGTGGGATAAAATTTTTAGTTAGGTTTTCAAGAAATTCAGAGCAAAATTGTATCTTGAGAATTATGAAATTAACGGAAATTAACGTATTCATGACTTACGTAACTCTCTTGCCTGTAGTTTAATTTTGTAAGCTCGCTTTCCTTCTCCATTTGTCTCTGCCTTTATTTTCCTGACTCAGTTTCTTGTTCACTCTGCATTTATATTTGCTTTTGTATCAAGTTCCGCCTTCAATCGTATTTTGCCAACTGTATTTGTTGCAGCTGAGACTCATCGTGAATTTACCAGCTTCCCGACTTTCCAGGATAAGACAGCCTCATCAAGAAGGATTTCCTCATCGAGGGCCTTTGTGGCAACCAAATTCTTTATCACCTTTTTGATAACCCAGATTTGGTCTGACGTGATCAGTTACTTTCATTTCTATTTATTATTTTTGTTTAGAATGGTAAAGACAAAATCTCACAGATTTTGAAAACACATAGCAGAAATATTTGCTGGTTTTGCTTTAGACAGTTCCGAAATGTGGAACAATAAATAGTCAGCTCCTTGGTAAAGACAGCTGTCGTGGCATTAAATACCACAGACGAAAGCGTCACAGTTGTGCAACTAAAAGTGAAATTTGCAATATTTTATTATAAAGTGGATAAGATTATGTGAGGTTTTTTTAATGACTTGACTCTTCTCAAATGGAGGGGTGTGTTTAACTGAGAAGTCGGTTATTTTCCATAGTTATTAGCATCCTGTTTCTTGCTTAAATTTTATTATATACGAGCTTGATAGCACGCAGTACGCTGCGCTGGAACCTGGTGCTGGCTGTCATGTCTCCTCTACCCTCCCCTACGATCCCCAGGAGGAGGGTTGACCATGTCTCCCCTACCCCTGATCCCCCCCTGCCCCCACTGGGGCGGATAAACAGGTTTACAGGAGGAGGGTGGATGTGTCATGTCTCCCCCACCTTCCCGATCCCCTGCCTATCCCGGACAAACAAGAAAAGATCCACTCGGATTTTATTATTATAAATAAATAAATAGATTAATTAATTAAAGTTCCAGTTTGCTCTTGATCAACAGTATTTTATTGTACAATTAGTAGCTTAATGATAGAATCGGTAATTCAGCAACTGTTGCATTCTCGTTGAGAGTTTGTTGAAATGAAATAAACTCATTTAAACAAACTTCAAATGAATTTATTCACATTCATTCTTTGTTTTAAAACAGATACATATTTATGGTGTGTTCTAGGCTGCTGTTCTATTCGCGGCAGAAAGTAAATAACGTCGGAAGTATTTTACCTTTGCATGTTTGTCAGCATTCGTCAACTCGTTACGTGGTAGGATTGGATTACTATGCTTGAATAACAGTCTTTGTCATGGTTTTGTCGTCCCCATTTTACAGGTGCGTTTATAACCGTTTTTTTTATTCGTTAACTTCAACTGTTAACAAAGGTTTTACATTTTGTTCTCAGAAGTTCAGTGTGTGTAATGGAGGGTATTTGGAAGAGAATGGGGAAGTATGATGGATGCAGAGGACTGATCTTGCCTAACAATTAGGAAACAAGACCTCGGCTTTTGAGTATTATCAGATGTGACAAGTCATACACAGCATCTGTTTTTATTCTATTTTGTCATATATATTCCATCTTCACTATTTTTGTTTAATATTTGAAAACTGTTCTTGAAATATTGAGAGACAGTGAAAACTGCCATGACGTTCTTTTCACAAAAGGCGTTACAATCGCATGGCAAGAAATGAAACTAATTGAGTGGGCAGTCTCCACTCTGAACATTCTTTGAGTTACTTTGCGAAACGTTAGATTCTTATGAAGTCTTCGCCGGTAACTCCATCGTGTCAGAGGGGAAAAAGTGTAGAGCCGAAGGTTTCATAATTAATTAAAGTAGAGAGAGGAGAGACAGGGGATATGGGACGATTTGCCACTGATTATTTTCTTCTCTTCCAGGAACAAAGCCACAAGTCGTACAGGCCGCTGTGCGTCCTGACCTTTCGCCTGAACTACCTGGTTCACGGCCTAGAGCCCCTAGGCTACCACCTTGTCAATATGCTCCTTCATGGCGTTGTCTGCGTGCTTTATTACAGGTGAGCCTTTTTTTTTCGCAAGTTTATTACAGCTATTGATGAATTTTTAGTCTTGCTGTTGTAAACGGTTCAGTTAGAACTCCATTTACAGTGCAGTGTCTTTGTGTTCCTTATATTCCTGTTTATATTTTTCCCTGCGTCTAACCTTTGAATAACGCTGCAATTTAAAAACCCCAAATTATGTAATGAAAATTCTCAGAGCCACGTATGCCATTGCAGCTTCCATCCCCTTTTTTGTAATTTAATTATTATTATTATTATTATTATTATTATTATTATTATTATTATTATTGAGAATAGGAACCCCATTCACATGGAACAAGCCCACAGGGCCCATTGACTTTAAAATCAAACTTCCAAAGAATATGGTGTTGATTCGAAAGAAGTACCAGAAGGTGATGGAAAATAGAGAAAGAGGACACCAGCTATTAGAAAAAACAGATTAATTAACAAATAAATAAACAAAGTGTAAGTAAATTATCAAAACACAAGGAGAATAGTAGTAGGAGGTAATAATGCATTGCACCTTCGCTTGAACTTTCGTGGTTCCAACTGCACAACATCCTCAGGGAAACTGTTCCACAGTCCAACGGTGTGGGGAATAAAGGACCTCTGGAACTGAGAAGTTAGACAGCGAGGCATATTCATTGCATGTTGGTGCTGCTGTTTAGGGAATCCGTTTGCTCTCGGCAGGAAAAATTGAATCGGGGATCAATCGTGAATGTGAAAGATCTCTGTTAAAATACAACTTATGAAAAAGTGACAAACATGAGACCATCCGTTGATGGTGCAAGTCATAACCGCTAATATTAGGAAACTGAAGCCTACCACCAAGAACCACTTATCTAAAAGAGGTAAATCTCTGGCAGAGGCAGACATCCACACCGGAGACCAGTATTCTAGTAATTGAAGGACAAATGACTTAAAACAGGTTGCACTGATTTTATCACTGTTATAAATATGTGAGGCTTTACGAACAAAACCTAACTTTCGTGCGGCATTTGTTGAAACTTTCATTAGATGTTTTTCAAAAGTAAGATGTGAGTCAGAAGTTACACCTATTTATAGAGTGTTTGAAAGACTGTAGAGTAATTAAAGCTTCAGACTCATTCAGCAGAGTCCCATCCACCTGAAGGGGAGGGAGGAATGGGGTGGATGTAACCTTTAAAACAAAAGAAATAATTTACGTTCCAGTAAAAGTTCTGAATGGATAGCTTTTAAATTATGCTAGTGCCCTCCAGTCGAGTTCTAGTACATAGGACTCGAAATGTTTTTATTTGTCGAGCTGTTTGTATATCATTACTGTCTTAAATCCCAAAATTCTGACGAAATTAGTTGATTTTCTTGTAGAGTAAATTTGATTAAAACATTGGGTACCTTTTAGAATTATTGAAATTGAAACGGAATTAACCTAATTTGAATTTGAAGACACACACTGATCTAGAATTCAGTAGGAATAAAGAACATGGAAGAATAATAAAATGGCCCAGTCTGAACCACCTAAGCAGAAAAAAAAAAACGTAAAACTGTATTATTTACATTTCTCAAAATGAAACACATCCCCTCTATTTCACAAATGCTTCTGCTTTCTGTGCTTCTAAACACTTCTGTTCCATCACCCCTCCCTCTTGGCATGCACCTTCTCTAGTTTCAGTCTTCAGAAAAAAAAAGAAAAATGCTGATCCATTTGTACTTCTACAACACACCAACTAAAATCAAAACACCAATATCTGTTTCCTTTTCACCTGTTGTCAACCTTTTAACACAATTGTGTATCTTTCCATTTCTTTTTTTTCAACCTTTTTGCTCCAGATATGTCCAACCAGCAATAAATATCAACTGTTCCATTTTTTTTCAGTCATTCAGGCTCAGTGTCAGATTCTACTTTTCTGTAGAGAAGAACTTGCTGGACAATCCCATTCAAGCTTCCAGAGCCAATGATCTTTCGCAGAGCACATCTTTCCTTCCTCGGTTCACTGTGATGTTCCTCTTATCTCATCCTACACTCATTCAAATTCCTTTCATACAACCATTTACCAATTCTTTCACTTGTCTTTAAAGATTCTTTCCAGTATCATAAGCAAACATCAACAACAACAATTGCACATTCTGTCCCTTCAATATTTTTACCACCATACCGAAATTACATCTGAGATCAACTCTTAAACTACACCAGCCATTCTCCTTATACATAATATATATATATATATATATATATATATATATATATATATATATATATATATATATATATATATATATGAATATATATATCTATATTATATATATATATATTTTTTTATGTTTGTTATATATATGTATATAAATATATATGTATGTATATGTTTTGTATGTATGGGTATGCATGAAAGAGAACTTTTCATTGAGAAATTCATGCAGTAGGTACACACATAGACAGCGCTACTTCCAAGTGGGAGAAAAAATTTTCCCCGGTGGGTTTTTTCAGTAACAATACTCTTACAACTCAGGAGCATATTGGACGAGAATTCAAATCCTCCTTGTGAGCTGAAGTTTAATGGCCTTATGAACTGTCAGTTGCATTTTAATTTATAAGCCGTATATCAAGTAAAACTTGATTCACAGTTGATTCACAGTTTCATCAAAATTGATGTCAAGAGAGCTTTCTATGACATTATACTTAAGGTGAAGAGCAGTTCGTCACATACGTAGCACAAATTCCGAGATGGAGTAAAAATATTTTTCCCGTGATATAATCAGAAGTGCTGTGTGCATAAAACTCAGAGAATCTGACATGCGAGTTCAAGTCCTGCTGTAGAACTGAAGCCATCATTTCATTCATACTTATCACTTGAAAAGAGTTTTACAGTTTCATATACACTAGAGTCTGAGAGAGCTTTTGCATGAAAGCATACAGTAATCAAGCACCAAATAGACGAATGTGTCACTGACTACCAAGCAAGAGGGAAAAAAGATTTTTCGTGTAGCTTAGTCTGTGTTCTTCCACATGAAAGCATTTTTGATGCTAGTCAAAATACTGCACGACGGTTGAAGCTTAGCTCCGGTTTAATGTTTTGTCACATTATCATAAATGTTTATCACATGAAAATTAATTTCATAGTTTCAGCTATAACGGTGTGTTAGAGTGATGCGTGAAAGTGTACTTGAGCTGTGAAAGTAGGCGTAGTAGCTAACGCTGCGTGGTTTCTACGCTCATCTGGTTATTTTGAGCCATGACTTTCTTATCTGTTTATCGTATCGTTTTACAATACCACAGGAGTGAATTAATATAGTAATTGTTGCAAATATTTCACCGAGGTGAACTTCTTAAAATAAAAAAGGTTTACAATGTTATTTCATTCAGAAGGAAGCTGAACATTTGCGAATGAAATATGTCCCCTAGA
This sequence comes from Macrobrachium rosenbergii, assembly GCF_040412425.1. Classification (NCBI taxonomy): domain Eukaryota; kingdom Metazoa; phylum Arthropoda; class Malacostraca; order Decapoda; family Palaemonidae; genus Macrobrachium; species Macrobrachium rosenbergii. The sequence goes on along the minus strand of NC_089746.1, from coordinate 62,752,913 downwards.
ACAGATACACAGCTACCAATTCAAAGTTGACGTGATATCTTGTAAAGAAAGAATACAAATGGATTTGTACGACACTGTATTTACTTTCGTCTTTTATCAGTGACAGAAAAAGTATTTGGCAAAAGTTTGTTTTTTAGGTAACAGTCGTTTAAGGAATATATCTTTTTGTGCTTCGTTTATTGACATCATTTGTATGGGCAGTGAACTTTGTGCGCCACTAACAAAAGTCGACAGGAACTCTTCCTGCCACTATTGTTTATCTTGTAAGTAAGTAAAATATCCACGTTTAGGTGTTGTGTTGTTTGTGTGTCCCGAGGAAAACCTTTCAGTTTCTAAGACATTTTTAAGCTTCATTTTGGTAGAAATGAGTTGCTTTAATGATAGAATTCTAATATTCAAACCTGCAGTAAGAAGGTTCCCCGAGAGACAGAAACGCCCCTAATCTTCTGTGCCAAAAAAAATCGTTCACATGTTATATTTTCCAAAAGTAATTTCTTCTTGTTTTCCCATCATGTTTGAAACGCGGGTGATAACGTATGCAAGATTAAATTGATTGCAAAAGAAAATACGTGCATTATTAGTAATTAATTGCAAAGGAAAATACGTGCATTATTAGTCATTAATTTAGAAAGAAGTCATTACTAAATGCATATACCATTTTGCCCTGTGGCCCAGTTTTCGTCTCGAGATAAAATTACAGTCTTGTGGGACCATTCTAAGCCTTCATCAGAAAGAACGCAGCTTATATAATTTTATACTTGTATATATAATTTTATGCTTGTATATACTGTATATAATTTTATACTTGTATATATATAATTTTATACTTGTATACAAGCGAACACAGGATATGCGTCAATGCGCTTTAATTCTAACAGAAAACAAAAATGAAACGTCAGTCATGTAGGCTTTTTTTTTTTTTTTTTTTTTTATTTTTTTTGTATATATATAATTTTATAACAAGCTATGCCAATGCAAAAGGAAACGCAGTCATGTGTTTTTTTTTTTTTTTTTTTTTTTTTAGTAACCTCCCAAAAGGAGCCGTGTTTTACCGGAAAGTTCATTTTAATATCTGTGCAAGGAATGAATTATTGATACGAAAGTGCTAAGCGGTATTTCAAATTCTCAAGACACTGACATGCTTTTCGCACGCATAAATATACTACATACATACATACATTCATATATATATATATATATATATATATATATATATATATATATATATATATATATATATATATATATATATATATATATATACACACACACATACACAGTATATATCCACACGCATACGTATATAACAGCCCATAGAACAAAGATTAACTCTCAAGAAAACCATATCTTTAGGTTGACATAACCTCATCACTGATCACAGTAGAATGTGGAAAAAAGTGGGCAAGTGGCTTTACGGAGAAAACACAAGTAGGGAATGTGATAAACTCGCTTATCCTGTGATAAAAGGATTCATTTCTATACAAAGACGCTAAGCAGCTGTGTAGTCTTCACACACACGTGTCAGGAGGGTTGGGGCATTGCCTGCAGAAATAGAACGTTTTCCTCTTTCACAGTTTTGCTGTGATACCAGTGCTAATAAATAGTTCATTCATCAAGTATAGAGAAATCTGAGTAATTTACGTCGCACGAATATAATTTCAACACAAATCTTGTAACATCTTGAAGTCCTATAGAACAGCGGACAGTATTTTAATATTTTGAAAATGATGCAGCATCACCGTCTTGCAGCAGAAGCTTCTGCTGCGAGATGGCCTTGCTGCATCATTTTCAAAATATTAAAATACTGTCCGCTGTTCTATAGGGCTTCAAGATGTCATAAAGAAATCGTGTTGAAATTATATTCATGTGACGTAAATTTGTGCACATGTTATTTACGTTGGGACGTAATTAAAATTATTCAAATTCGTCTGTACTCGATAAATTAACTTTTTTTTTTTCTTGTGCTGGGCAATGAATTCAGATACAGAAACGTGAGAGTTCAAGGCTCTTTACAGCCAATACAGAATCTTTGATGTGAGTCTAATCAGATTGGGTAACTGCTCAAACAGGTGAACGGGTTCGAAAATTTAGTATTAAGGCAATACTGAATTTTGCTGAAAAATCTGTAGTTCGAGCTTGTGTGTGTTTGGAGACTGTTTTAGAATTTTTTTCTAACGATATAGACGTATATAATTAATTTTTGTGTTTTTTTATGTTAAAACACATTAATTCGTAAATAGGTTTACGAGTATCGCCATTGCTCTATACTTCGAAGAATTTCCATAGCATATTTATTTTAAAAATTGCACCAGAAAACTACAAAAATCGACGTAGTTTGTTTTTTAGAGAAAGTTTGCGGAAAAGTAACTAATATGAGGCAGTCTCGTAGCACGTTCATGATACACTTTCCAAACTCAAAGAAAAAACCAATCCAGTTTTCTGTACATGCTATAATGCTTAATGAAAAACTATCAGCCACGGCCCGGTGGTGGCCTGTGTCGTTGGCACCTATAGCGGTGACAGAGGCATGATCATGGCTAACTTTAACCTTCAATAAAATAAAAACTACTGAGGCTAGAGGGCTGCAATTTGGTATGTATGATGATTGGAGGGTGGATGATCAACATACCAATTGACAGCCCTCTAGCCCCGGTAGTTATTAAGATCTGAGGGCGGACAGAAAAAGTACGGACAGACGGACAAAAATAGCCATCTAAATAGTTTTCCTTCACAGAAAACTAAAAGTAATCCTGGGATTATACCTTTCACTTAATGTTGCTTTCCATCAGGATCTACATTATGGAATTCTCTTCCTGTTTCCCCGTTCCCCCTGACTTCTATTGTCTTACATCCGTCAAGAGATGGATTATGGTCGATTCCTTTGAAGGTGAAATCCTTTCCCTTTTTCCTTCCCCAGTTGTTGACTTGCTTTGCTCGGGGTCCAGACAAAAGCCCTTAGGATACAACGCTATAGTACAAAACCGCCTAGTACAAAAACTCTTGGGACCCCATCCAGTACAAAAACCCCTCAGTTGGAGTTCAAAGTAAGACAAAACCCCCTCTCCATTCTATGGCTCGCACAAACAATTCTGTTGATTTGTTGAACGATATACAAGTCAGAATTATACACATTGAGAGAATCAAATTTTTTTTTTCAATTTTTGTGCGTTCTCGCCGAAGCACTCACATAGATGTGTACGTAGGTGTATGTTTTCTCTAAACGACAGCAGAGGCAATTAGTATTTGAGCACAAAAGATATTTATTTGTTTATTGCTTGAAAGCAGGCACGCAGACATTGAAGTTTCGTACGGATGAAGGTGTTAGTATGAACTTCATTCATGTGCTGGGAAAAACGCAGTTGCCCATTTGATTAAACATTGTACACTATATATATGTTTTACGCATCTGCAAATAATTTTGATATAAAACTGTGAACGATAAACCCATAATATAACAGTGTTGTAGCAGTTTACAGTTACATCCTCAAAATGCATTCCTTACTCTAGTCTCATTAGACATTGAATGTAATATTTTACAGAAGTATTAACAAACTGGTTAAAAAGAATTGAAATTAATGTATAAAAATTATCTCGTATATTGTTTCCATAAAAGGTTTTCACCAGTTAGATTTTGTTGTAAGGTTTTATACATGACTCCTCACATCTCCTCTCTGCCTAAGGGCCATGATTCTTAATAACACTATCATTGTAAATACGGGATTATGAACAGTGAAAAATGCCACTGGAACCCATTTGTTTATCAGATTGCAGGACATTTAATGTACCACTTTTACTTTTCATGATAATATATATAAAGTTTCTATGTGAAAAGTTTATTTATCAGATTTAGAATGTGATTTGTTTGTAATTGTGTTTGAAATTTCTTTAGGTTATATTGGTAATATGAAAGGTCCCTTGAAACATTTCACAAGATTTTTTTTTCCAGTACAAGTCAGCAATTTTTTACCATGATGAGGAGCAAAAGAAACTGAAAAATGCCATGAAACATGACCAGTTAAGAAAATCAGACTGCTGTGAAATTAAGCCTTTTCTTGCTTGTAAAAGAAATAAGAATGTAATCCGGACTGTAGGCTTCAACATACGCTAGTGGGGTAGATAATCACCGTTATTGATGATAGAATATTTATTCAGGGTGTTGGATTTGAGGTGTGTGGACCCTTCCAATGCCTCTGCCTAATCCAGAGAGTATGGAATTGTTTCATATATATATATATATATATATATATATATATATATATATATATATATATATATATATATATATATATATATATATATATATATATATATATATATACACACATATGTATATATATGTATATAAACGGAATCGAAGTCATACTTCAAGTATATTCATCAATTTACTGGTATACCACTTTTCATACCATGAGTATTATCAAGAGTGCCTTTATTTTTGTGACGTCACCTTTTTATTTTTTCAGTGTCGTGAACACATTTACCTTTGGTACACTGGTATAGGCTCTCTCTCTCTCTCTCTCTCTCTCTCTCTCTCTCTCTCTCTCTCTCTCTCTCTCTCTCTCTCTCTCTCGAGAGGAGCTGTAATAACAGAGAACATTATGAGCAATTCCTTTAGGTTTTCGCGACTTGCACAGCTGTTCTTTGTGATAATTTGTTTTATAATCCTTTCTCGTGGAAGATTGCATATCTGGAAAAAATATTGGTCTGGTGCCACAGGAATGCTCAATATATATATATATATATATATATATATATATATATATATATATATATATATATATATATATATATATATATATATATATATATATATATATATATATTTAAGCATTCCCGTGGCACCAGACCAATATTTTTACCAGATATGCAATCTTCCACAAGAAAGCATCATCAAACTAATTATCACAAATAAGAACAGCTGTGCAGGTCGCAAAACCTAAAGGAATAGCTCATGACGTTCTCTCTTATTGCAGCCCTCTCGTACTTGTGGGCACCAACCGGAAGGAATTTTCCCACTTTTACTGTAAAGCCAAAAGTAAAACTTCTGTACTGTCAATCGCAGCGACGGGGCACCTGAGAACAGACCGAATACCGCTTCACTGCCAAGCGGGTATAGCTTTCCTTATAGGTGCGCAGACGTTGATAAAGTCAAAGTCACCTTCCGCTTGCAATGCTTCCCGTGGGAGATGGCAGAGAGGAGAACTTTTGATGATGGCATGAATCGTAATGACTGGGAAAAAGATCAAGACTCCCGGACAGCCGTGTATAAAACTAAAGGTGGGAACGAAGTATCAGAAGCGTGGCATTAATGCCTTCAGATGGAAGATCCTTTTCAACTAGTTAGTTTTCCGGCATCTTTGGCTAATATTTTACGAGCGTGGTGTTATATCATAGAAAGTTTTGGAGTCGCTGTGCCAAATAAATCAACGGAGCAAGAAGTAGTTGATAATGTACAAGTTTTGCTGAAGTAGAGATTTGTGTCCAGCTGGCCACACCTCTTGCTGGTGTACATACTTGCCGTCGAGAAATGAAGATTTCAAAGCACCTGTACAATTGGTGAGAGAGTATACATACATACATAGACACATATATACATATATATTATGTATATGTATATATATATATATATATATATATATATATATATATATATATATATATATATATATATATGTTAACTGAATCACGAAAATATGGAACGTGATGAATATATAAATAAAGATAAAATCACGAAGGAAACAGAAACACTGGAGTGCTGCGAGGCCTTTCGACACTAGTCTGCTAATAGATCCCTTTTATCGTTGATTTTCTTTTTATAGGTATATATATATATATAATGTGGGTTGGATGTAGAATTAAATACAATAGATCCCTTTCCGTTGATTTTCTTTTTTCAGGTAAGTTGTGATGGTAAATTTCCAGAATTCATGTGTTTAAATAATATGTATACTGTATATGTAGAATCTACTGGTCACTTTTACCAGATACATATGTAAGGTAAGAGAGCATTGTAGCTATTACAATTACGTACTGTAATTATAATAGAAAACCAAGCTCCCATTGGTCATCTGGTAATGTAATAGAATATACAGTGCTACTTTTATGTCATATATGTCGATAAAAGTGGAATATGTATCTTTAAGAAAATTAGTAAAATGTCACTACTGATATTTAGAATTAATTTGATGCATTATATTGAAGTCCTATTTATATATTGTTCATTTTAATAACTGATTCTTTTTTGCTACAGCCTTGCCAACTGAGTTAGTTTATTTTGTCATATTTACAGATGGTGTTTTAGAAAATAGAACGATTGCGATTCAGTTTCATTCAAATGCAGCAGTTAAGAAATATCGAGTTAGGTAACGCGTAAGCTGCATGCATGGATGGATGTTGAAATGT
>NC_089746.1:62741511-62744011 GCF_040412425.1 Macrobrachium rosenbergii | reverse complement strand
GGCTACCCTCACTGAAGACTGCTTGGTTGGTTCAGATTTTCATAAATATATATCCAAGGCAATACGATAGAAAATAGAATAATGTAAGAATTGGTCGAAATACGCCTTGAATTTCATCAGCATTTGCGAGTCGCCTGTTCTTTGAGGACGAGCTGTATTTGAAAATGATAATGATCTCTGCTTGAACTGAAAGTGCGTACAGTTGACCCAAAATATTTATACATGGTCTTTACGTTCGGTTTGGTAACTGCGTCATTTCATTTCTGTCTGTCCTTTCATTTATCCGGATGCGAGAGTCTTAAATTGCGTCATTCCGTGTCAGTTTGTCCTTTCATTCATCCGGATGTGAGAATCTTATTGCTCAAACTTTGCTGTGATCACGTTTATGCTCGTGTTATTATTTATGGGGATGATTTTGAAAAATGTCGATGTCTCTCTCTCTAATGTTTTACTGAATTAAAAATAGGTGCTTTGACAGTTCTTTATTTTTTTTTTTCATTTTATATCACTGAATAAAAATCAGTAGTCGGAAAATTCATCTAAACACAGACAGTTATATCTTTGTTGACACATGAATAAATTGCAGTTTGAACTGATGTATGGATTTTGAACGATTTTATTTTGCAGTTTTCTTCCGTGAATAATAATAATAATAATAATAATAATAATAATAATAATAATAATAATAATAATAATAATAATAAACTTTGATTTATCTTATGGCCTTGAACAGTAACAAAGAATGCAAGTATGAGGGAAGGCAGGTTTAACAAAAGCAATAACAGCCACAGTAATAATAGTTGAAGGCTTAGAATTTTGTTTTGTTTCATTCACTTCATTCACACTTGTTCGTGGAGTATGCACGATTGCTTTTCTTCATCCTCTGTGCACTTCATTCGTCGTGACCGGTCGAATTTTTTCAGTGATACCTTATTTAGATTTATGTTACGAAAGTTCGTTAATCCCCAAGATTCCAAGGTGTATTTTGCCACGGAAGATTGCCTCAGTGGAGACAAACAAGCCGTTACTGCTTGCACCATGCATTATTTATTGCCACTTGAATGTAATAATAAATTAATGTGGTCTGGGTTATTGCAGGAGCGTAAGTTTTTTTTTTTTATTATTGAGGTATGAGAAAAATTTCGTGTTTTTAAGCTGGAATTTTCTGGTGTAACTGAAGTTCATTCGTTTGTTGGGTCAATGTTTTTAAGGCCATGATTTTTTAAGGGTTGATAGATTTTTTAACTATTCACAATTTTATTTTATTTCAAGTATAAAATACTACAGTGGCAAGGATTTCGAAACTTCTTCAATAACAAAGCTGTTGGATGAGGTCTGCTAGACCTACTGACCACCACTTTCGTATGGGTGATATGAGAGGATACTTCCTTGCTGCTTGCTGGCATGCTTTGACTGAGAAATAGGCTCAGATATAGGCTCTTTTGATAGCTAAATCCTACAGAGATATCTCAAGGATGTCGCACAGTGGCTTAGTGAAATGCAATTTTTTTTTTTTTTTTTTTTTTTCCAAAATTTGAAGAACGCCACTTGTAAAAGAGGTGTATGAAATTTACCTTCTAAAACCTAATTGCCAAACGTTACCTACTTGGCCTAGTTCAATTTACGGATGGCTGTTATTGGATACAGGATGGTTATTAATCGCCTGGTTGTCTTGTTATAGAAAAATTTAAGTTTTAGGAGTGTAGATATAGCCTCCGGATTATTGAATATGTGGACTGTAGGTTTATGAAAGTCTTTGTCACGGAAGAACACCACGGGAAAGATCTGTCAGTAGCCAAAGAAGGTGTATAGGATGATCACCAAAAATGAGATATCTCACAGCTCTTGGTTGGACTTCTCAAAGTTTCCTACCCCATAATGTTAGCTGAAACTGATTATGGCTTTTGAAAAGTTAGGCACCCAACCTTTGAGGAACATGACGAGGTATTTTTGTGGGCTTCAAACTCGGTAGTAATTGAGCCAGGAAGCAAGAGCCGAAGAAGGAAGCAAGAAGAACAGCTGGAAGCAATATATCCAATGTAGTTGTGTTGGATGAAAGGAAGTTATAAGAAGAGCATGATGAAAAGGCTCACTCTGTCTGGTTCTCTATTCATTGGTTTAGAGGAAAGGAGACAAAGCTGAGAGAGAGAGAGAGAGAGAGAGAGAGAGAGAGAGAGAGAGAGAGAGAGAGAGAGAGAGAGAGATGCTGGTTTCTGATAGAAATGAAAAAAAAAATTCCTTGCAGTTAATAATCCCTACTAAGAGTTAATGAATTTGTTAAAAGACCGAGACTATTTATCTTGTCTGAGTTAAGTGATCCGAGTATCCAGAGAAAGGACTTTAGATGGAGGTGCATGGTTGCGAGGTAGGAAAATGGGCCATGAAGTGAAGGTGAAATGGCAGTTTTGCATGATACAACACTGATTAAGGAGAGTGGAGAGAAACTGGGAGAACTAGTGAAAGAGCCTAAAACTGGAGAAAGGTGAGAGTTAATGAGAGA